>NW_020838016.1:12146236-12357037 GCF_003676395.1 Aethalodelphis obliquidens | reverse complement strand
TTATTTGTATTTGTATTTTTTTGTATTTTTCAATTATTTTATATGTATTGTTTTCTCTTTGTGGCTTATTTTTTCAGCTTTCACGAAAGTAGTGTTAAAAGCTCCCCTATAATTGTGAGTTTAATTTTTTATTTTAGTCTTGTCCATTTTTGTTTTTATATATATTTGAAGCCATATAGTATATCTGTAATAAGTCAGCATTGTAATATCTTCCTGTTGGACAGACCTCTTTCATAATAATGAATTGTGTCTCCAATAAGTTGCTTTTTTTACTTTGCCTGTTATTAGCATAAACACATTGGCTTTTTTTGGTTAATGTTACTTTTTTTTTTTTCAAAATTTTAGTTTCAAACTTTTGATGTCTCCTTGCTTAAGGTTTATATCTTGGAAGCAGAATGAATTTTTAAAAATTCATATGTAGGGCTTCCCTGGTGGCGCAGCGGTTGAGAGTCCGCCTGCCAATGCAGGGGACACGGGTTCGTGCCCCGGTCCGGGAAGATCCCACATGTCGCGGAGCGGCTGGGTCCGTGAGCCATGGCCACTGAGCCTGCGTGTCCGGAGCCTGTGCTCCGCAATGGGAGAGGCCACAACAGTGAGAGGCCCGCGTACCACACACACACACAAAAATTCATATGTAAATTCTTATCCCTTAATTAATGTGTTTCATTCATTTACATTTAATATAATGATTGACATAATTAGAATTATATCTGCCATCTAATTTTTTTCCCTTTTTCATCTTTATTTTTAATCCTTATTGTTTTCCTTTTTCTTTTATTCCAGTTTTCCTTCCATTAGGTACTTAGTTAATCATTTTTATGATTATGTTTGTGGTTAATCTTGAGAGTATAATATTTATTTTTGAATTTAATATTTTCAAACATAAACACTTCCTTTTACCATTTCAGTAATTTTTCCAGAAATTTTGAATTATAATTTTCTATATTTTAATTCAACATATATTTTAAAACTCAAGATGTCAATTTAATTGCATTTACAGTCAATATTTATTTATATCACCCTCATCTTTACCCTTTCATTACTGTTCTTTCTCTCCTTCATTTCCATGATTTCCTTATTGGGTTATCTTCCTCCCATTGAGGCACTTCCTTTACTATTTTCTTTTAGTACAAGATTCCTGGTGAAATATTCTCAGTTTTTATTTATCATCCTTATTTTTTTCATATTTGAAATATGTGTATATTTCTTATATAGTGAATTTTATTTTGGTGATTAATGTATTTCACAGATTACATATGTCATTTTATTTTCTTCTGGCTTCCCTTGTTTCTGCTGGAAACTTAACTGTCATTCTCATTGTTGTATAACAAACCAACTCTTGAAAGCATCAATTTTGTTTTGTTTTGTTTATTTCTATGTATATCTTAATTCCTACATTCTACTTCCTCTACTTTTATTTTGATATTTTAATAATTTATTTTAAGCTCATGGATTGACTTTTTATTATAACAATTTTTCCTTTAAAAATGTTGATATTGGGCTTCCCTTGTGGCGCAGTGGTTGAGAGTCCGCCTGCCAATGCAGGGGACACGGGTTCGTGCCCTGGTCCCGGAAGATCCCACACGCCACGGAGTGGCTGGGCCCGTGAGCCATGGCTGCTGAGCCTGCGCGTCCGGAGCCTGTGCTCCGCAACGGGAGAGGCCACGACAGCGAGAGGCCCGCGTACCACAAAAAAAAAAAAAAAAAAAAAGTTGATATTTATTAAAATTTCCTCTGCTCACAAATTTACTTCTGTATACCAAAGTAGAAGGTAGGTATTAGGATAATATAGAAACAACTCATAAGGTATGCCTATAAGGTATGTGTTGGTTTCTTTATTTTGAGAAAATAAAACTTTAGAGTTTCTCTTTAGGCAATAAAGAAATCTCCAACAAATTGAAAAGCCACTACTACAATTATTTTATGCCTTAGGTATTTTAACATTATATTTATCACTAAATTTTTTTCTTTTTTGCAGTACGCGGGCCTCACCGCTGTGGCCTCCCCCGTCGCGGAGCACAGGCCCCGGACACGCAGGCTCAGCGGCCATGGCCCACGGGTCCAGCCGCTCCGCGGCATGCGGGATCCTCCCAGACCGGGGCACGAACCCGCGACTCCTGCATCGGCAGGCGGACTCTCAACCACTGCGCCACCAGGGAAGCCCTATCACTAAATTATTTATGACTTCTGCTGACTTATTTAGACTCTGAATTTATTATTATAAAATGCTCCTCTTGGTCAGTGTTTTTACAGTTCACTCATTACTTTAGATGTGCCTTTTGGATAAGACAAAGACAGAATCCTATTTCCTTTTATTTATACAACTGACATGTGAAGTTTTTTCTGTAATTTCATTTCATTTCATTTTATTTTAAATTATCCTATGTTTAATACATGTTTATTGGAGTACAACTGCTTTACAATGGTGTGTTAGTTTCTGCTTTATAACAAAGTGAATCAGCTATACATATACATATGTTCCCATATCTCCTCCCTCTTGCGTCTCCCTCCCTCCCATCCTCCCTATCCCACCCCTCTAGGTGGTCACAAAGCACTGAGCTGATCTCCCTGTTGGATGCAGCTGCTTCCTACTAGTTATCTATTTTACATTTGGTAGTGTATATATGTCAGGGCTACTCTCCCACTGCATCCCAGCCTCCGCTTCCCCACTGTGTCCTCAATAATTTATTCTTAATGCCTCCATTATTTTCTCTCATGTCATACTGATAATCTCTTTGCTGTGTATGTGTGTGTGTGCATGTATGTGTTTATGCATGTGTGTGAGGCATTTCTCCTAGAGACTGGAAAGTTAATAGTCAAAATAATTGTAATTCTGTTGCTTTCTATGTTTTATATGCAAAATTAAGTTGATTTATCAACTTTAAACAGTGTAAGAATAGCAAACATTCATCGTATAATGGGACTTTTTCTACGTGCTTTGCATAAATTAATTAAACCATGTGAAGCAGGCGTTGCTATTACTCTTATTTTATAGATGAAGAAAGTGAGATATGTAGAAATTTAGTAACTTTGTCAAATTTGCATTCCCAATAAGTAGTAGAGCTGGGTTTTGAACCAAGGTGGCTGATTCTAGAAAACTGTGTGTTAGTATAAGTTACTTTGCCTCTGGAATTTTACTGAGAAAGATGAAATAACTAGAGATATTGTATTTCCTTCTGCCCATCTTATACTTCCTGAAGTCTCCTTCACTTCCAACTTTTCTTACATACATTGTTATATTTAGATGTGTTGGGAGTAAATGTCATAACTTTCTGTAACTAAGCTTTCAAATCTAGATTGATCATTTGCAGTCTTTTCTGTTAATGCCCTTTAAAAGATGAAATTCAGTCATTTACATTTCCCACCATGTGCCTCTACCCACGATAGCATAATATTTGTTTAATGTCTACTCTTGTGGTTATCCTACTATAATATTTCTTAAAGTTTCCTTAACTGAGTGTACTTCTCAGTGATTAGCCACCTGACCATCTTCTACTGTTTTAGGCATCCTGTTCTCTTGGCTTTCATTTTGGTACTTCCCCAAAGTTTTCCCATCATGTAATTTCTTGGTTTTTATGCTTAACTCTTGCTATTTCTTCCATTTAAATCGAATCATTTTCCTTGTCTCTTGATATTCTTTTCCTTGTTATTCTTAGACTAAACCTTGGATTTTGGTGTCATTTTTATGTCAGATATGTCAATTATATCTTTATCCCCAAACTATCGTCCAAACAGAGACTGGTATATTGAGCTGCCTTTATAATAGCTCTTAATTATCTACAGTGAACTGCCTTTTCAATCTCCCCTTAAATGTTCCAAAATTAACTCTTGAGTCTCCTCACCTCAAAACTGCCATCTAAAAAATAAAAAAAAACAAAACTGCCCTCTACTCCACTCCAATTTCCCTCATCTGAGTCAAATGAAATTTCCTCAGTGCAGACACTGGATGCTCAGGCCAGAAACTTAAAAGTGCTGTTCAGATCCTCCTTTTTTCTCATTATTCACTTCAAATCCTTCAACATACTTGACTATTTTGTGTCCAAAATAAAACAGAAATGTTAACTTCTCTTAACAAATTCTAACATCATCAAAGTGAAGTGTCATTATCATATGAAACATGCAAATGTCACCTAACTATTCTACCCACTTCTATGGTAGACACTTCTGATTCAATGAACACATAATATAAACATGCGATTTCCTTAAATAAAAGGAATCGTGTCGGTTGCTACTTAAAACATTTAATGATCTTCAATTTCAAGTAGAAAAGAATCCTATTCAATAATTCCAATCTTTTTTCACCGAACATTCTCCTATTCCACACTAATCTGCCTACCTTTTGAAAAAGTTAATCCTTTATTTTTCCAGTCTGTGAAGACACAGCAAAAGATGACTGTCTATGAACCAGGAAGTGGGACCTCATCAGACACTGAAGACGCTGCTGCCTTGATCTTGGACTTTCCAGGCTTCAGAATTGTTCAATGTGTGCTCACTGTTTCCTTCAGTGCTTAGCAGGCCACTGTGAAGGTGGCCTTCTTCCTTTTTTCTGACATGGCCCAAGATTCAGTAGGCCTTGCTTCTGATTATCTGTTTTGGTAAGGAAGTTTTCTGAATGGGAACAGGAAACTCGGCAAGATACCTGCATTTACTTGCCTTGGTTCCAGCAGTTCCTGAGGCAGATGTGTGAAGCCTTGAAAGAGATGGATTCTAATACAATCATTGAAAGATTCCCCACAGTTGGTCAACTGTTGGCAAACACTTGCCGATATCCTTTTATCTTAGCATATGATGAAAGCCAAACCTTTCTAATATGATGTTTATGTTGTCTTAATAAAAAGAACTGCAGAATTCTGGAGAATTGAAACTTAACTCCTGGACATAGGGGTTTTATCTTATATACTTTGGGCATTTAGAATTGATATAAAAGAAGTCAGTCCTTTTACTAAAGGTCTTGAGTATGCACCTGCAGATTACTGTTCTGGTTTGCTTAAAAATACGGTTTGTCCTTAGTGTCTGAACTCAGAGAGAATTATGTTAATGGATTTGACACTTCAAGGATGGAAAACACAAACTACAACATCAGTGAGACACTCATCTGATTATGAGGAAAAGAGAACTGGATGTTGCAGATGGGAATACAAGAAAGCACAACTACTTTGAAGTACTATTTAGTAACATCCTGCTACTATTTCTTCTTATAGGTTAAGGAGACTGCAACAGAACCATCTGTAAAAGGTAGATTCAATCTTGCTGTACATTTATAAAGAAATAAAAAATAAAGTAATCATAATTTATTTACAGGTTGGACTCCAAAAAAAGCCAACTCCTTTCTGCTTAAGGAAATTTGTACCTTTTGTTTCTTCTCTAGAAACATTTCTCTTCCCATAGATGGATCATTCTTATATTTTTAATAGTTTTACTTTCTACTCTTTCTAAAGTCACTCTGCAATAACTCTGTTTATTATCCCAGCAGCTTATGTTTTCTTACTCACATTTACCAAAGTTTATAGTTATTTGAGTTACTTCTTAATGCTTGGTTTTCAGCAGGGTACCATATTGGAAGGTAAACTCCATTAAACCAGAATCCATGTAGTCTTCTGCATTTTATTCCAGTGTCATGGAGAAGAAACTCCATAATTATTATTCAGTGAACATATAGATGACTAAATATTTATTTTTCCTAAAATATGATTTAAACATTTATCAGCATTTACTTCATTTCTGGAACCTATTTATTCAATGGTAATTTGAATGTATTTTCTTTAATATTTGTATATTCTACTTTAAATGCATCAGTCCTCCTGAAATAAGTTCTATTTTCAGTAGCCATTATCATCTCACTACTTCTTTAAGAATTTGTTTTTTTCTTCTGCAGTCATTTTAATCATTTGTAGCTTTTGTCCATGTAAAAAAAAAGTTGGCAACAGCTATATCTATTCTATTCTTTGTTTTTCACAGCTATGATATATTTATCTTCAATCTGTTTCACTCCATCTTAAGTCTCCCATTTTATCTCATTTTTTTGTTATATCAATTTGGCTCCATTATATTGAATTTATGAAAAATTCTAAATTTTCCTATAGCTTAAAACATTTGCGGACTTTTTTCCCCACATCTCATTTCAAAATGGGTCTTAAACATTCCTTTATTATGTCCTTCTCTTTTGACTTGCTTATGATATCTTTGTGTAGGTGTCTTGTGATTTCTGTAACTTACTTGCATCTGATATGAGTAACTCAAACACCTTTAATCAGTTTCCTATGTAATGTGGAGGAAACAATTTTGCTCCTTTTGACAGCAAAGGAAACTTGTTTTCATCACGTTTCTTTTCTTTTTTCGACTCCATATTTTATGTTCTATTTATTTTTCTTTTTCCCGAAGAAGGTGTGGTTGAATATGGGAATGTTTGAAGGGCTATCTCAGATTGCATTCTGGTAAGTTTCAGCCGTCAAACAGGATTCTTTTCTTGTGCTCTTTTATGAAGTCCTTTAGAGTGTTTGAGGGTACCTGAGGGCTTAGGAATATTTGACCAATTTTGAATGATACCCTTTGATATCAATAAGCCCTGAATATTCAAATGTTTTAATTTACTCTAATTCTCAGAGTCTGGTCCATTTTTATCCCAGCTTGCAATGAAAAACAATCAGAGGAATAATATCTTCATTGCTATTAGCATCAGAGAACAGAATTCCCTCTGGGGCTTTTTCTCTGTATATTTCCCCATCTGGCCGCTACTTTAAGGGATTTATTACCTCTAAATCTGTCTTTTCTTTTGCTAAAACCTGGCTAAGCATGTAGTTAGTTCTGAGTAATTTTTATTACCCTACCCTTACTTTACAGATTTGATTTCACTCAAAACATAAAAATCTGTAAGGCTTGCCTGAGACAAGGTAGACCAAGGGTAGACTCATGTAGACAAGTAAAGATGTAACAACCATCCTGTCTGACTCCACAATCCAATTCTACAAATTACTAACTATTCAAATAAAATAACTAGCCCTCTCATTGTTAATAAGGTATGGGCAGAAGACCTACCCCCACATATTTTTGAGTATGTCATGAATAAATATGTATACAGTGAGTATACTTGGATTTGTGACAATGCCATGCTCCTAAAAACCATGTTGAAGAAACTGATTACAGCAACTATTTATCATAAGGACAGAAACAGAAGAAACCAGGAGTGTTCCTAGGAAGTCAATTATGTAACTTCAATGGTGGAGGAGGTGGTTCTGCAGAAGAAAACTCTATATTCTAGACTTTACTTCCTCACACCTAGGAAATGTTGCAATAGTGTGTGAAGAATAGACAACTAGATGAACCCAAGATTTGAATGCCAAAAACTTAAAAGAGAAGTGTGACCAAGCAAAGGAAATAACCAAATTGATGAAAGGTTTCTGGAGATGATAAACCTTCAGAAGGTTGCACACTGTTTCCATTTATTTTCCATCATACTCCAAAGCACATCCCTAGAAATTTTAGTTGGTTCTTTCCAAAAATATGAGCAACAATCAGAAATAAACACAAATGGACATTAGGTAAAAAGAAGCAAACACAGAAAATAAATAAATAAAAGATAAAAAATGGAAACAATCGAAGAGATGACCAGACAACAAAAGGTGATGGCTAGATGGTAGAGTAGGAAGTTAAACCAGAACTGACAGAATTCAGGAAGGAAATAAAAAAGAGGCTTTCAGGGAAAGTAAAGGCTAAATTAGTTGCAGTACTATGGAGAATAAACTGTGTGAAAAGCACAATACAGTACATAAAGAAGAGACATATAACAGCTATCACTCAAACTAAAAGGAAACAGAAACAAAGAAATTAAACGTATTAGGGAGAAAGTGATAGGCATAGATTACAAGAAAATCCATCAAATACTTATTTGGAGTACCTAAAAAGAAAACTAAAACAATGAATCTAAACATATACTTTAAGATACAATTCAAACAAAACTTTTCTCAAAAAAAGAACATTTAAAACTACATATTTATGTGGCAGAGATGTACCAGGGAAAATTAAAATAGAATAGTAAGAATAAGACAAGATTAATAATGAATAAATTTATTAATCTATTTAAACATTAAAAACAAAAAAATCTTTGGGGCAACAAAGTTAAAAAAAAAGAAGTCCCTCTAACTAGAAGGATAATCAAGATGCTATAGATTTCTTCCTAGTACCATTCAGTGCAAAAAGACAATGGAGCCAAACCTAGTAGCACTCAAGGAAACAAAGTCTGAGACAGAGAATTTACATCAGTAAGTACAACTGTAGTAAACACACTTAACTTTATATTTTTACAACATTTGCTTTAGAATACAAATGTAAGGATAAGAGAGACAAAAGAGAATGTAAATAAAAAGAGGAGGAAAGAAGGTGGAAAGTAGAATAAGGTCACTGTCCTATATAAGCCTAAATTTTCGAAGACTCTACTAAGGTACACAGGAAAAATATAGTAGTAATATTTTCCAGATTGCATAAGGAGAAGAAGGAATAGGGAAGGAAGATTACTCAAGTTCTTTATATCATAGTTCAGAGTATATATCTAATGAATACTAACAAAAACAAACAAACAACAATAAAGAGGACTTATAGAGTAATAAACATAAAGGCATATTTAGAATTAAAATATAAGCCTACTTAAATATCAGAAAAGATACAAACAAATGCAAAGAAAATAGACCACATAGTAAAGGACATGGAAGTGAGAAAATAAAATAGCTCTTAACTTGAACTTTTAAGGAAATATCCTATAAATATCAATACAACAGGTATTTTTCAACTAAAAATATAAACTTTAGTTTCCTTTCAATGCTCAAGTTAAGTTCTGATTAATATATGAATACATATTTGATAATTGTACTGTCTCATATTCTATTTAGGAAGCACTCTGATTAACTGATGGTCTGTTTTTCAGCAGAAGAATATATTCAGCTATTTTATTGGCCTTTAACTTAAATAACAGATGCCCAGCTAATATGACTTGTTTTCTCAATGATTTATGCACTATCATTCACATCTTTAAAAAGGACTTGGGAAAAAAGAATACAAAATTTCGGACCATAAAAATGAGTAGGCCCATACTTATAAATATGATTTGCTGGAAACAAATATCTCTCCTCCAGGCTTTGGATTCTAAAAGGCATGAAAAGACCTCCTTTTCGTCTATAATTAAAAAAAGTAATAAAGTCAGAAGAGAGTGGAGACTTACGAAGAGGGGGCTCCAATGAAGGGTGGTAATTATCACTAGAAAATTTTTTCTCTGCACTGTTTAATTTTTAATAAATATTTATGTATCATAATGCAATTAATTACCATTAGTATTTTAAAGAGTTATGTAAAAATACATGAAAGTTTGAAGGAAAATCTTATTTCTGAAACACTGTGTCACAAAAGTCGGGAGCCTATTCAAATAGACATAAGATAATGAGATGGTTTAATTTAGAACTGTGCTATATTTTTTCTATTCCTGAAAAAGATTTTAGGGATATAATGCATTCCTTCCTGTTATCAAAATGATAGCCAATTTCTCTTTTTTCTTTTGATTTTTACATTTTTCTTTAACCATACTTATGTGTTTTAGTTTCCCCAAATTATCTTCAGAAGCACTTGGAGAAAAATTTTATCTTCGTGTATATCTACATATCTATCTGCATCTTTTTCTCATTCTTTGTCATCATGTGTACTTTATCTAGCTGGAGTGTACACATGTCTGTTCCTTTTAAAAGAATGATTGTAATAAACTAAGATTAGAGATAACTGAATTTTAAAAAATAGTATTAGAATTGGATAGACATCTATTATGATGATGAAAGTAGAATTTCAGCAGCAAATGTAATCTTCACCTATAAAATATCACTGGTAGTGGATAGAAAGGATTACTATGTAAGAGAAATGAAAAAGAAAATTCTTTCAGAAGAGCGATGGTCAATCTGAAATATTACCTCAATTATGTAGCACATTTTTCTGGTAAATCTCAGCTCTTAGACTCCCAGTTCTGCTTTTTACCCACTTTACTTAATTAAACATAATGACATGATTTTCTATTTCAGGTTTCAGGTACTATTACCAAATTGTGTAGAAGAGGAAATTGAGGGGTACAGGGTTATATAACTTAACCAAGTTCCAGCCATTTCAGTGGCAGGGCATGAAACTTTACGTCCATTATTCCAAATTCCTTTTAGAAACCTAGAAGACTAATAGATACTTTTTAAATAATTTGGCTGACTTGAATTTTATGAAGCTTAAAACAAAATAATAGATTGTATCTTTCTAATTATAAGTGGAACATATGGCAATATTTTTTTGAAACACAAAAAGAAAATGAGAAATTTTAAAATAAACCACTAATTGCATGTTATTCATGTCACCATGTTCTTTATATTCAAGGTAAACAAAGAAAAAATCAATAAAACACTTAAAATAAACCTTCTATTATTCTTTAACTCATATCAATGCTTTAAATTAATTATGTGCCCCATATTAGCCAAGATTTGTATTCCACAGCTTTATCCTAGTGGATTCTATCTTCGTTTAGATTCAAGATGGCTGAAACAAAAATAAGTCTTGAGCACACAATGTGGTTCTCTGCACCAAAGAAAGAGTTCTCAAACTTCAGCATGCATGATAATGAATTGGAAGCCCCACCTCCAAGGTTTCTGATTTTTAGGTCTGGGGTAGGGCAGGAAATTTGCATTTCTAACAATTTCCCAGATGATGCTAATGCCAAGTGCCATAATTTGAATACTACTATATGAAATGGTAACAAAGTTCCCCCAAACCCCAACCAGTTTTCATGCCCACTGACCCACTCAGCCTAGTTGAAAGCAGATTAAACCAAAGCAGAACAGGGCATATTTCATCATATGATGGAAAATGTCACCCCCATTGTGGGCAGGAGTGACACTGGAGGTTTAGTTGTATATTTTGGAAATCTTTATCTTCCTTACTATGGATCTTGAATAGACTCTGCCATTATAGAATACTTTTGTATTCTTTTGAGGTGTATGGATATATGTGTATGGGAAAGAGAGAAAGATCCAAAACCATTGGCAAGGTTACCAAGAATTTAGGAAAGGAATATTTAATTCTCATACTGGCAAAAAGACAGTGAATGAGTTTTCATCGGCCTGAAATCACCCAGGAATATTCAACAGAATTCACCCATGGCTGCCTTTTAATGCTGTTCTTTGGGCAAATCAAAAAAGTCCTCATCATGAGAACAACTGAAAGCCAGTGCTCAGCCCATACTCTGCTCTACAAGTCATGCACTCTAGCTGGGCTGTGTCCATCCTGGAAAGGAGGGCATTTTATTTTTATATAAACAGGAACCTTATATTACATTGGTAGCACCGAATTTATCACCTTCTTACATCTGTAACCTTGTGTTCTTTTTGTAGACTGATCACCTAAATGGGGAGGGACATGGACTTTAAGGCTAAGCCAAACTCTGTCCAAGGGAAAAGTTTTCCTAATAAGATGGAGGTGATCTCTGTGAAAAAGTGAATAAGGAAGACTCTGGGTCTAGATCTCTAGTGCTCTAGATGGAGGAGAAATGCCAGGAACGTAGATATGCCTAGGAGATGAACCCATTTAAGCGTTTGACTTTTACTGACATTCTTTTCTGTTCAATATGAGGTCATGCATTATTAGAATGAATTTAAATTATCCTAGCTTAACAAAAATTAAATTCATGTTTTAAAATTGATTATTTTTTTATATACCTCAACACCCAAATTGTAACCCAGCTCTTTGTCTCATGCTCTCACAAAGTAATAGCTATCTGTTCCGATACTGAGGGAAAATTGATTAGGTTGGCTTCGCTGAGAGAAAGTACACAACCTGTTTGCCTCTTGAAGATGTTGTTCAAGGGAGATGTTGGCTTTACTCAACTTTGCATTATATGCTGGCTTCAAACTAAATTCTTGTTTACAAGTTTACAATGAAATTCTACTCTATATAGGGTACTATTTACATCAATTGCAATTTGCCTTCGTTATTTGGAACTCTTCAATAAACTTTGTTATAGGAAGCCTCAGTGTAGGTTTTTTCTTCTTTTTTGTGTGTGTGTGTATGTGTAGTGAGTAGGTGTCAAGTGGAGAAGAAAAAACAAGTAAACTCCCTGATTTCCAAATATTTTTTAAAAAGTAAAGTTTAAAGTGGGGAAGCCAGCATGCCAATGACTTATTTAAAGTTCCAATATTTATTTTAGGAGGAAGGATTGTGTAGAAATAGAAAGCATGGACTTTTTGAAATCAAATTGATTCAGATATGATCTGTGATAATTTAGTTCTGTGAAACTGCCCAACTTTTCAATGAATGTTTTAGCATCCATTGATAATTCTTGACCAAATATATTCTTTCATTGATAAGTTGTGAAGTGATCATTTTTCTAAATAGATAATTAGGTTATTACCAGGCTTTCTCTTATTTTCTTATAAAGACATCTTAGATTTTATCCTATAAAATGTCCAAAATAGTTTGAAATTATAATACTGCTCTTTTTGCTAGTATTAAAATTATTAAAAGAAGTTTAAACATATTTTGTAGGTCTTCTAAAAATATTTGTTTATAGTCAGCATAAAGTGTACATTTGGATTGTTTTCAATTTTTAATAATGAATATGCAGAATGGTGCATATTTAGTTTCTTAATTTTGAAAGGGAATCTTCAGAGTTGAGTCTCAGAAGTTTAACTGACAGGCAAAAGGTAACATATAATATAATATAAAAAATTAATAAAATTTCCCTTTATTTTCACTCTCCAGTGTTGAAAACAAAACATCTTCTGGAAGTGAAATTTTATTGAAATTATCTGCATTCATCCAATATCAGGACCTCACCACACTCCTCTTTTTGCACAGTCCTTGCTTTTTTTGCTATAATGTATTCCCTGCATGTGAATTATTTATCTCCTCACTTCCATGTAAATTAAAATGTACAGTATATGCTCTCATAGGCTGCTGGTGTGGGCTCTGGATGATTTTTCTTTCTATATTTATCTGTATGTTTTTTGGAAAGATTTAAATTGTTAGATGCTATTAAACTGGAAGTTGTCCTCATTTTAAACATCAATATTTTTAAACACAACTGTGAACTAAAACTCACACTTGGTATATTGTCCTTAACTTGTTTGTCAATATGTCTGTGTACCCTGATTCAACTCTGCTTTCCTTTTGTCACTAATCTTTCATGTAGTTCTAGTTCCTTGACCCAATGTTGGATATATTTATTTGAAAAATCTGAAATAATAAAATCAATTAAATTTCCTTTCAAATATACTTTCAGCTGACCCATTTTCTAGCCTTGATCTAGGTGAGTTTAGTCATAAAATAGTAGTTAGGCCTTCCTGGCCTATAAGTCATAAATGTTAGTTTATTGGGCCGTGAATATACTTTTTTTGCAGTATCCTCTTAGATAATCCTTCAAAGTCTGTTGTTTATAATATTGCCTGTGGACAGTGAATAATAGATAAGATACTTAGGATTTAGGAATGGTAAGCATACTTGCTATTTTAGAAGTTAATTAGAAAAGATAACAAAGATTGTGGGATTGATCAGATTACTTTCTATCCGTTAATACTACCTACAATAACATTTTGAAAGTCAGTAGAGAGAAGGAAAAAAAGGCAAAGATTATTAAAGAATATAGAAAATTATGACAGACATTTAAAACAATACAAAGCTTTCATAGAATTCAGTGTTACAAACAAATGCAATGCAAAGACTACTGAGAGAACACTTGAAAACAAATGAAGGTTAAGGAAATGGATGAAAGGTACAAAGTATGAATGCCACAGAACATTTTTAAGATAAATATCTGTTAGTCTCATGTTTAGACAGTTAGTTTTATCTTACCTTAGATGGAATTCAAGTAAATATTGATAGCTATTTGGTTGATGCTGAGTTTCAATAATTATGAAACTGTGTAACTCAGACTAGGACTTGAACCCATGGTCTTTTACCTGAGATCACACACCTGGTCTCAGGATTTAATGAAGCTCAGGTTCTTGATGTCTCATCAAAGAAAGAATTTAGTGAGAGACAAAGTGATAGTTAAGAAGTGGATTTATTTATAGAGAAACACACTCCTCAGACAGAGTGTGGGCCATCACAGAAGGTGAGAGAAGCACCAGGGTATGGGGTTGTCAGTTTTTAGAGGGGTGGGTAATTTCATAGGCTAATGAGTGGGAGGAGTATTCCAGGTATTTGAGGAAGGGGTGGCGATTTCCAGGAATTGGGCCACCGCCCACTTTTTGACCTTTTGTGGTCAGCCTTGGAACTGTCATCGTGCCTGTGTGTCATTTAACAGGCTCAAAGTCTAGTGACAGTCAATCATGCGCCATCTTAGGCCCAGTTGGTTCTAACCAGTTTATGTAGTGTTCTCGGGCTATGTCATTCTTTTAAAGGTTGTGCCCTGCCCCCTTCCCTCCTATTTAAATTACATGAACTTTGCCAATTTTTGATTTTAACACAGAGTGGTAAATAGATAACCAAAATTCAAACAGTTTGTCTTATAGTTTATTTAATATTGTTACAGTTTAAATTAAAAGACAAGGTAGAGGGCTTGATTCTTTTTCTAGCAAGTGACTAATAATTATAGCATCATATGACTCACATAACAGCTTTGCCAAATGATTTATTTTTGTTAAGGTTTTCTGCAATGATATTTTTATAGTTACGTGTAACGTATTCTGGCTACTAATCTTGTGTGGTATGAATCAGAAGCAGAAATTTGAGTAATGCATGAAACACAGTGTTATTAGTCATATATTATTAAATAGAAGACTGCCATTTCATGTATTTCCAGCATATACACATTATCAACTACTGAAGAGAAGATGTGAAGTATACAGATATGATTTTATATATATATATAAAATCATTTAAAGAGAAAGGTTTCAGGCTATTACAAGTGGTAAGTTAATGGGCAGATGATTCACTCTGAGGATAAAACTATTTATGGGTGAATTATTATTCAAATGCTAAACTCTATGTCATGATACTTATCCTGAATAGCACAAATTGAACTTTCAAAATATTTAAAAATCTTCTTAACAGTTTCTGCTCAAAGCAGATTAGATGATCTACTATCTGAACATCGATGACTTAATATCCTCCTTGACATCTCAGTAGCAGTTTATATTGATGTACATTTAATTCTCTTTGATATTTTCTGATTCTTGATTTCTGTTACATCAACAATCTCTCTTGATTTTTTTGTTTTTCACTACTGTTTACTCCTTTTTTTGGTTACCCCTTTTTAAATTAATTACCTCCAGTTAGCAAACCGATGTCAAAGTAGCTTGCAGTGCAGTCCTGAGTCTACTTGTATTAAAAGAGATTTATTGGCTCTGGGAAGGCAGTTGAAACCAAGGCATGGATACAATTTTTCCAAGAACAAATGACTCAAAAATGGTTCTCTAACTGTTAAGGACTAAATGTTTGTGTCCCTCCAGAATTCTTATGTTGAAGGCTTAACCCCAGTGTGGCTATATTTGGAAATATATTTTCCCTTAAGGAAATAATTAAGATTAAATGAAGTCGTATGAGTGGGGTCCTGAACCAATAGGATTGATGGCTTTATAAGAAGAGATATAAGAAAACTTGCTCTTTTTCTCTCTCCAAGAACATACTGAGGAAAGGCCATGTAAGGACATACAGAGAAGGCAGCCAGGAAGAGAGTTCCCGCTAAAAACTGAATCAGGTGAAACCTTGATCTTGAACTTCTAGCCTCCAGAACTGTCAGAAAATAAATTTTTGTTATTTAAGTTGCCCAATCTATGGTATTTTGTTTTGTTAGACAGAGCAGACTAATAGACCAACCATGGCCTCTCTTCTGAGTATTCATACATTTGTATTCTTGCTGTCCAAACTTCGTTTACATCAGGTTTTTTCCATCATCCTCTTCCCATCACATACACACACACATTCACACACACACACACACACACACACAAAGAGAATGTATCCATTCATGCAGAGACTATATCTGTCTTATTCCCTTTAGTATCACAATCATATAATAGAGTGACATAGAACAGTGGTTCACAGTATGTGTTTTTTTATTATCAGACATCCTAAGCAAAGTTGGAATTTATGCCCCTTTTTTTGCAGTTTTACTCAGATGTGATGTTTGAGGTCATTGTGCACGTTGGGTTTTTATGGTATATCCCCCTAGAATTTGGGTAGGTCAACATGTATAACCTGCCTACAATTTTCTAGGTACAACAAACAGACAACGCTGTTACATTAGAAAATACATACTTGCTAAATTCACTCTTTTCTAAAAGAGGAAATATTAATGTGCATATATAGTCATTTAATATGCTTGTCTTCACCTACACAAATAATCTCATATTAAAGTGATAAAAATCTGATACCTACATTCTACAAATAATAAGTAAATTAATATAATATTGTTATTTTGTTTATTTGAGTAGCATGGCTAAATAGAATCTATAAACATCACTCAGACATTTATTTACTAAATCCAGTGCTAATATCAGTCTTTGTGTATCTAAAATTAGGAGCAACTGACTGGAATCTAGTATATTTAACTCTCAGCAGTATAGTCTTGAGAATCTTTTGAACTCTTGCAAGTCTCCTTCTCACAAAATGAAAGAATGTACTACATTAATTGTAAGAACATTTGTAATCTGAGAGAATTAAAAGCATAGTGCCCACTACTCTTAACTCTTCCTATGCCTTTCTAAGCTATGTTAGCCTCAATTTCTGGTTACTTGAAGTATAACATAACATCTCTCACATTATTTTTAGTTTTTACCACCCTTTATTTATCTGTTTACCTCTCTAGATTTTTTCCCTCTGATTTTTTCTCTGAGCCTCATAAAAGCATTTGCTATTTATTCACTATCTCTTTATTATTCATGTTCATATTTTAAAAGCAGGAATGAAGAAGCATTAATATTTCTATTAAAACTATCACTAATCTTATTTTTTCATTTATTGATTTCTCAGTTTATACTTTTGGTGATTTAAAAATATGTCATCAAATAATTTGACATTTTTCCCATTAAAAGATGGAGTCTTTGTCTCCTTTCCTGAATCTGGGTGGACTTGTGACTGACAAGTGGAGTCATGCTATGTGACTGGGGAAGATAAGTCATAAAGTCCATGCAGCTTCTGGCCTGTTCATTGGAACATTCACTCTTAGAGGCTGAGTTTCCACGTAAGGGATCTGACCATCCTAGTGCTGTCGTGTCAGAGCGGGCAAGGGGAAGTGCTAATGTTAAGAGTCCCACTGAACCCATCTTTTAGCTCTACCAAACCAAGTGTCAGGCACTGAAATAAGAAACTATTTTGGAAATGTTTCCTCTAGTTATTGCTGTTCTGGTGCCCAGTTGTTCAAGATGCCCAACTGAGTTATCTGAGCTGAGGCCCCAGATATGAAGGAAAGAGAAGCTATACCCTTTGTGCCCTGAATTCCTGACTCACAGAATCTGTGAACATAATAAAATAGTCATTTTACTCCCTTGTGTTATGGATGGTTTGTTTTGCAGTGATAGATATTCAGACATCTTTGAAGGATCAGTGACAATTATTAACAAAATAAAAATATATTCTTCTTCTAAAAAGTGATTTAAATATTCTCAGATACACAGTCCAATCAAATAAAAAATTTTTTAAATGTATACAGGTGTAATAGGAGGTAATAGAACAATGCCAAAGTGCAGCTTTCCAGTATTTAAAGCCATCAACCTTGTAATAACTGAGTAAAATCAGTCTTTTTGAGAGAGGCCAGTTAAAGACACGTTCTCAGTTATAAATGTGTTTACAATTAATTGTTTCTTATTTTAACCAATAAGAGGGCAGCATGATTATTAATTATAATGACTATCACCCTTATAATCTGGGAAAATTACAAAGTTTCTCTCTATTTCAGGAAAGAATTTACTCAATTTGCTATAAAAATTTGGAAGCCACTCTACTATCATCATAAAATATTATCTCAGAAAATTGCGCTATGAAGTGTCTGACAAAAACTAGATTCAAAATATGGAATAACTACTATGTTTGAAATCTTATGTTCTCCTGAAAAGAGAAAGCCAAATGCCATAATTTTAAGCCTTTGGATATTTTCTGATTAAAATTATGCAGAAAATATTGTTGATATTCTACATTTCAAAGATAAGCACTTTAACATTGTTCCCTATAGTTCAAAATCATTCCCTTAAAATGAGTATCATAAATTGAATAAATGATTCATAATGGTATAGACACTTTTAAAACTTGTAACTGTTGTGGCCCCTATGGTCAGATTAATTCTACAAATTCTCACCAGCAATATAGTTGCATTAATTGCTCACAAGACTCTTACAAGTCTTGAGAATTAGAAAGTTTTATTTTTTTTTGCCATGTTAAAATATGAAAAATATATTAATGATTGATTCATTTTCATCCATTAATTAATTGAATGGATGCCTATCATAAACCAGGCATTGGTCTAGGAGCAGATGTCATGGAAAAGAATCAAATAGATAAAATTGCCCTTATAGAATTAATATTCTACTGGGGAAAATTAAATAAATTATATGAAATAAAAGTCAAGTGTTTTATAGGAAAAATAGAAAAGTGTAAATGTTGGTGGTAGAGGTATACAGAATTTAATATTAAATGTAATGACAAGGCTAGGTGGGCTTTTAAAGAGTGACATTTGAGCAAAGGCTTGAATTAACTGTGGGAATATTTGAAGAACATTCCAGATTGAGCCAAGAGACAAGGAGCAAGAGTGAGGAGGCCAGTATGCACTAGTAGAGTAACAGAATAAGGAGTCAAGAGAAAATGTCAGAAAAGGAATGGGGACCAAAGCAGGTGATGCAGCTGTTGTAAGTACTGTAAGCCACTGTAAGAATTTTGGCTTGTATTCTCAGGGAAATACATGGGATGCCCTTTACAGAGAAGACATTATCTGACACACTGATGGAGCTCCCTCTGACTGTTGTTTTGATTTTAATGGATCAATTATTAACACCTCTGCTTTTAATGGGGTTCAAATTTTTGGTACATGTTGCATGGGAAATTGCATTAATGCAATGACAGTTTTAATATAATGCTAGTCTCCAAGTACATTACCAAGGCTACCAATTTCAGAATGACAAAAGAATAAAGCTCATGAAACAAATTGTAATGTTCAAATCATACAGTTAATTAAATCAATTTAAAACACACAGTAATAAGTAGGGGGAAATAGATTAAGTAGTTTACCATACTTAGGATAAGGAGCCAGCATGGAAGAAGGGCTACAGTACCTGGAATAGGGAGTTCTCAGGTCCTGTCTCACTCTCTGCTGCATCAGACTTCCTCTGCTAAAGGTATGGTTTTGAGGACCAGAGCTGAGGTTTGATCGAAGGATCTCAGCGAACAGAAGGTGCCTGAAACCAACATATACTTGTTACGTCGGGTCAACATAGCAGCAAGTGTGCCTGGTCAATAGCTGTAGCTCACCAGGAGCCTTAGGAGCAGCTATAGACTTTACCTGCATTTCTTAGTGGAGTACTCATGGGAACACAGTGGCTTTCACCATGGGATGGCCAATTTATCACTTCATAAATATTAAATGCCTCATCTATAGTAAGTGTGTCATGAATATTTGGGACTTCTGGTCCTTCCATGCCTTTTATATCTTTGTTCAGCAAAGATATTACTTACTTAATTTATCTTTGCTTAACACGTCCCACAAATGACCAATTTCCTTTAATTCATGCCTAAATGTCTTACAGGTTATTAATTTACATTATCTTTGTCTAACATGTCTGGATGGTTTACTAACTTACTTATCTGCCCTGACATGTTTAATGATTCTCCCCACATCTTTTAAGTTACTGGCTTACTCTTTACAGTGATTTTTTTCTCATTTAATGTGACATTTAATCACTGTTTTGAATAATTTTACAAACAAGACCAATCAATAGATAGATAGATAGATAGAGATATACATATACATAGATGGAATCTTTAACTTTAATTTTTATGAAAAAATTTCTACTTTATATCCATATCTAGAGCCTTCACAGAATTTTTTTTTTCTTTCTAAATTCTAAGGGGTTCCTTGAAAGTAGACACCAATCACCAGTATGTTAAACTTAGGTCTAATGATATATTGAGAAGCCATGATTAAATCAGCTCACTTTGTCTTAGGGAATTGATTCTTGTCTATGGGTCTTGAGTTATGCAGTTTTTTCTACAAAGTTGCTGGCTTCTGGACTGAGAGCATGCTGGAAATCTTAAGCCAGCCACTTGATAGATCTGCCTGCTGGCTGTTTGCAGAAATGAAGTACAGATTTTTATTGCAGCTCTTCTGCTGTTTCTTTCACAAAACTGAATTCTGATCTGCACTCTTTAGCAAAGGCCTTTATTTATGAGTAGGATAAAAGCAAAACCCAATTTGTTGGTGACAAATATGAATAGATCTGGTTGGTTAATTATATCAACCCACATTATCATAATGGAGGAGAGTAAAATCCTCTATTTGTGAATATTTAGTCAATGATTATTCTGAGGGCAGGAACAGTATGATAAGGAGGCTGCTGACTGACCTCAAGGGCATTTTTATTTGTACCATAAAGAAAAGTTATAATCACCAAGAGTGACAAAGGCATTTATACCTGGGGAAAAAATCAGCTTGTTTACAGTGTGTAAACAAACTTTGAACATGAATCGAAGTGTCTATCCAACCTGACAAGAACTCAGTTGCTAAAATATTTATGGTGGTAACATTTATCTCTAAATAATTAACCTCAGGAGAATTAATGTGTCTTTTTGGTGTTCCAGGGTTTTTTTGGGTTTTTTGGGTTATTTTTAACTGGTAACTGGGCAGAAAAATAGTTGTGTAGAACTAATCAAAATATAGAATATTCTTCCTTTAGTAAAGTAAGAACACATCTTTTGTTTGGCCCAGTGACTGCATGGGAAACTCCAAAGCTACTTTAGGTATACATAATCTCTTTAAAATGTTATTCTTTAGGATTTACCACCTGGATTTAGAAAAAGACTGTATCAGAAAAGAGTTGCTAAACATATTCTTACGTTAAAATTTAAACAGATATTGTGGATGTTTGAAGACAAGCCATTATTGAAGTATTAGCTATAGAATAATTTTAAGTATTTTTAAATTAAAGATATATGCAAACAACAATTCAAGATCAGTGCCCAGCCACAGTTATAGAATAGTCTTTCAGAAAACTAACCTTTGATGTGATAGGGAATTCTCCCTTCAAAGACAAAGAACAATTTATTTATTTATGTAAGAGCAAACTATATGTCAAGGATGAGTTATTTTTCTGAATACTGATTTTTCTTTTTCTTTTTTAAAACTCTCTCAATTACCACATCAAATTTGCCATCTTAGTGGGAGCTTTCAAAGAGCAAATACATTTTCATAGAATATTTGCTATTTTAAATATTTATGGTTTTAGAAATTGATCGGGTAAAAAAGATAAATGGTAATCAAAGAACACCCATTATTTAATTTAAAAATATTTAAAGTATTCAAAATCATTAAGGATTTATATTGTAACATGGTCATTTATTATATTACAGTCAGAAAGATGACATTTGATACTTTTTTTTTTAGTAAGTGTAAGAGAAAAACTAAGTTTAAATCATTTGCAACAATGTTCAGAGTTTACAGGGCAAATTCTCTTAAAATACAGTTATTTCATATAGTTAAACCCATATGTTTACAGTTTCAAAATTAAAATATTTTGTGGAAAGAATGTTAACTTATTTGCCATATAAAGCCAGCATATTAAATTTAGAAAGTTTAAGTAACTTAGAAGACATACAGATCTGAACACAAAAATTTTCAGCCAATCTAATTTGTTCAAATATTCATGTCAAATGGAAACACTGGTAGACTTTTTCCTAATCTAATATAAAATTCTATGTATTTAAATCTCTAAATTATATCAAAAATCTAGGCTTTCTAAGAGTATTACTTTCCCTTTGAAATGACCCATTGTTTTTTGTCTTGTTATTTAATTAGTGATTTTTCACAACTTTTGCTTTTCTTTGTGTTTTCTTTCTTTTTTTGTTTTAGTTGGCTACTTCTATGACAGAAAGGCTTTTTTTTTAGCTTTATTGAGGTATAATTGCAAAAATACATAAATAAGAAATATTTAAGGTCTACAACTTGATGTTTTGATAGATGTATACACCGTGAAATGATTACCATGATCAAGCTAACTTACATATCCATCCCCTCACATAGTGACCTTTTGGGTGTGTGTGTTGTAAGAACACTTAATGTTTATCCAATTAGCAAATTTCAAGTATATAATACAGTACTGTAACCACAGTCACTATACTGTACATTAGATTTCCTGAATGCATTCCTCTTGAATGAGTAAAATCTTATAGCTTTTGACCAACGTTTCCCCATTTCCTCCAACCCCCAACCTCTGGCAACCACTATTCTCCTTTTCGCTTCTATGAATTTGATTATTTGAGATTTCACATAAAAGTGAGGTCAAACAGTATTTGTCGGTGTCCAGAGTTTTTCACATAGCATAATGTCTTCCAGATTCATCCATATTGTTACAAATGGCATAATTTCAAGAAAGGCTCCTCTGGGCTTCCCTGGTGGCGCAGTGGTTGAGAGTCCTCCTGCCGATGCAGGGGACACGGGTTCATGCCCTGGTCCAGGAAGATCCCACATGCCGCGGAGCGGCTGGGTCCGTGAGCCATGGCCGCTGGGCCTGCGCGTCCGGAGCCTGTGCTCCGCAATGGGAGAGGCCACAACAGTGAGAGGCCCGCAAACCGCAAAAAAAAAAAGGCTCTTCTGAAAATGTCAGTGCATTTAAACCATTAGAAGTTTAGTTTACTCCTTATTTTTTTTTTTAAATTCAGCTTATTTTAAATCAATGCGTCTTAGTTTCTGTAGATCAAATCATTAAAAATGAAATTATTATTTTTTATGGAGGCCATTAAATCTTTCATTTATTTTCTTTAACAAATGGGGAGAATGATTTTTTTTTCCAAATTCACAAAAAAAAAATCAAATTTTTTTTTTAGCCAAAGTGAAATTTGGCCATATGAGATTACCCCAGGAACAAAAAAAATGAGTGATTGGGTTTCAATAGTCATTGATGCGCATGTTTTAAGCAGCATGGTTTAATTGGCTCTAGTAGGTAAATTCATCTAAGAATATCTGCAGAGATTCATCTGGTCTTCAGCTGAGATCAAAGGTCCTTTCACTGAAGCTCAGAAAAGTGTTTGTTTGTTTGTTTTCTTACCCCAATTAAGCTAATATTTTTCTTTCTTGCTAGAAAATTGTGTTTTTTGTCTTTATGAATGTCCTCAAATATCGTTAGAGCTTTCAGAACTCAAAATACATCTGGGCTTCAAGCAAAATACTAATTAAACAAGTTTTAGATGCCAGAGGAATGGCTTGGCAAATTTTTTCATTTATTCTGTTAGTTTATCAGTTTCTCCTAGCTTTTGAATACATTCTTTGAAATTCTCTTAAAAAAATCTCACTATGCTGAGGAGAAAAGGGTTAGAGTTCAGACCCTACTAGGGGTAGAATCCCTGGTGAAGTCAGCAAGCAATCATGTCAAAATATTTGGAGGGTTGTGTTCTAGAAAAAGGTGGAATAAGCCCTGACAAACTAAAACCCGGACATAACTCCGCTTGGTAGCTAACTGGATTAAGACAACCAGCCCCAAGTCTAGCTGCCTAGCAAAGACCAATAATCCACCCTGTTAGAAAACAGTAACATCTGGAGCCTATACAATTTTAACTCGACAACTGGTGTTCCTTTTCTGTACGTGATGGAGTAGTTAGTATCAGATTTCACTCCCATGATAAACACATATAAAAATGGAGAGTATGTATAAAATAACTATTGGGGGGATTTGGCAGTAAAAAAAACACAGGGCCGTGATTATTGAGAGAAGAGAAACACTTGAGGTAAGTCCCATTTTCACCAGTTTACCCTGGAGACTCTTCCCTAACTGCACACAGAAAAGTGGAGTCCAAGTAGAAAGCAGCAGTGGAGACAGTGGAGGAAAAAGAGATTGCAGTTCAGGGCTGCCAAGGTTACTAGGAGGAGGGCAGCACAGAGAAAAAGCCCTAAACTCTCTGTATCATTTTTCCTTTGGTCCCTGCTGGCTTCCTAAGATGCACACACAGAAAGTGAGGGTCTTGGAGGCTTGGTAGAGAACACTGGGCTCATATATACTGGGAAACACTGGAGGTCTGAGATAGCCAAAGAGGAAAGACCATGGTAAATACCAGGCATTCATTTGAGACCACATAAAGCCCATGCTCTGAGATTTAGGACCAAACCTTCAGAAAACAGCTAAACCTTAAGACTAAGTGGAAAACTGAACTACATCTACCCTAATAGAGCCTAAAACCAAACCATGACAAGAATAAAATTATTCACTTGAAAGTTAACTGATTGCTAGAAAGAAACTCAACATACATTAGACCATAGGTTGGCAAACTATGACCTGTGGGCAACCTCCTATTCTGGTAATTAACTCTTACAGGAACACAGTCACAGCCATGTGTTTACATAGTTTTGTGGCTACTTGCACCCTACAAGAGCAGAGATAAATAGTTGTGAAGTAGTATGGTCCCCAAGCCTAAAATATTTACTGTCTGGCTCATTAAGAAAAATTGCCAACATCTGCTTTAGAGGAAGATAATATAATTCAGAGTCTATAGAACAGTGCTACAAAATCAAATAAAATGAAAAATTACCAGGTATAGTCTGGAAACTTGACAAATAAGAGATAAAGAAGTAAATATTAGCCAACTTAGAGGTGATCCAGATTTTGGAGTTAACAGACAAGAATCTCAAAATAACTATAATTAATATATTAATACACAGTAAGAAGATAGACACAGTGGAAGAAAAAAAGAAAGTAATTCAATTGAAAGTTGGAATCAGAGAAAAGGGAATCAAATGGACACTAGAGAATTAAAGGATAAAATATCTCATGTGTCATTAAGAAAACAGTGATTAGCCTTTATACCTGACTGGATACACCAAGAAGCAGAATGTGTGAATTCAGTGGTGAGTATGAATGTATGAATGTTCTACCTAAATAAAAATTTTACTAAATTAAAAATTATAAAGTAGTGGGCACCTTGCTCGATGTTAAGGAATCATATCTAGTAAAACTGTGGTAGACCGAGATAGGATTTCCTTTTCCTCCTTTGCACTGCTTCTACTTCTATTGAACAGTAGTAAAACAATATAATTTCAAATGTCAGGTCTGATACTAGATTAATTTTTATTTTCAAAATAATAACTCCCTTTTTTTTCAAGTTTTCAGAGGCATTTCTGGAGGATATTTGGAGAGGAAACATATGGCCATACACTTTATTTAAAAAGTGCAATATTTGTCTCAACAGGGTGGTATACATTATGGTTTTATTATAATAACTGGTATATTGGTCTTACTCATGGCATGATTAAAGATGTTTTATATTTCTTAGCTATTGTCTTTGACTTCTTCTTGAAATATAGGAAAAAAGATTTGCTTGATTTTATCTTTGTACTGATTTGGGAGGTATGCCATGTTTATTTTGGTTAACATTCAAAATAGTATTTAACTCTTTGCTATATGATTCTTCTTTTTTTAATTGAGGTATAATTGACATACAATGTTATATTTGTTTAAGGTTTACAACATAATGATCAAATATGTGTATATATTGTGAAATGATCACCACAGTGTCTAATTAACATCCATCACCACACATAGTTACAAAATATTTTTCTATATAATTCTTTTAGAAAATTTTTCTATGTATGTATTTTATAACCCCTTTAGAAATGCTGTTCAACTTCTGTTTGACATTCGGAAGGTATCATACTGTCAATATGCCAAAAGGGTGTGTTCCCTCAGAGGATCCACATGGTTCATGTTTAAATACACCATTTTTTCACCTTTCCTCATGTATGGCTAATCAACTTGCTAGGAACCCCCAACTATTTAATCAGCATTAACCAGTTGATATGGTAGCATTGTTACGTTCTAGTCTCTCAATTACCTAAAGGATCATCAAGCACTAGCCATGAACTTAGATATTTTGGAAGACAAAAAAACAAAGCAAACTAAAAGAAGTCATACACACTTATCACATCTCCCTGCTTTACTCCAAGATTTTTGGGATTCTCTCACACTCACCTCTTAAAAAAAAAAAGATTCTTAGAGAAACATAAAATCATTTGGTAAGGAGAAAGAAATGAGAAAAGAACTCTGGAGACTTTCAATATCCATATTAGAATTTGTAATAAACAATCAGAAAGTTAGTAGCAAAATGCTTAATATTAATGTCATTTTAAAATTCAAATAGCATAATAGTTCAGCTGATAACCCAATTTTGGAGTGTAGAGCCAGAGCCTGTGACCTGTCAGGAGAACAAGGAAGATTACACTTTACCAAAGTTTGCTTAGTTGAGAGTGCAGGATTGGCAAATGGAGAGCCAAAGCCACAATAATCACTATCTTCAAACAAGAAAACTTTATGAGGAGTAAAGAAAGAGCAAGCAGCTCTTCGAAGAGACTTAACATGGTGATGCTATGATGCTCCAATAAACATAGCCATCAATAATTGTGTGCCTGGGTGCACAGAAGACTTGCATTCCTCTTTTCTTTAGTTATCTCTTTTATACCAGAAGATTAAAAAATGGTGACGGAAAAAAAAAAATGGTGATGGAAATATATATCCTGAGTACAGGAAGTGGTCAAAGGCACAGATGCTCTAGACAGCTTCAGATTGGTCAAATCCTGGCCCTACCATTTCTTAGTTGTATAAACTAGGGCCAACAGCTTAATTGTAAAAATTATGTAAATGTAAAATTATGTAAATGATGTAAAAAAAGTAAGCACTTTATTTTGTTACTGTGAGAGTTAAGGGAGTAATTGTGTAAACCGTGTAGAAGATGGTGATAGCATGTAGGTTTTAAAGAAAAGTGAGAATGGAGGCAGGAAGTCTTGTTACAAAGTGGCTATAACAGGATTTCTTTGTTGTTGTTGTGGACCTTAAAGTCAAAAATGAGGCAAACAAAGTGATGATGTTAAAAAAGCAGTGATTTTTAAAAACGTTTTTAAGAAAGAATCATCAAGACTGAGTGGTTGAGAGAGAATGAAATACATGCCTTGAAATGCTAATTAGAAGGAGGAGTTGACCATGTAATTGAAATTCTTATTCCCATATAGGGAGAAGTATAGCATCCCTAATTAAAATCTTAATTATGTCTTGTGGGCTAAAGTATGAGACTATCATTTTTGCTGTGAGTAAATAATGAATTCATCAGGAATAAGAAATTAATTAGAGAGTACTTTTGGAGGTGGGCTATAAGCACTCTTTGTAGAGATTTTTTCTGCTGCAGTTGCAGTGAATATGTGCAACAATCCAGCAAAACTGGATTTGGGAGAGATGTAAATTGAAGAGTCAGTCATTCATGGTGTAAAATGGGAAGTTGGGGATACAGTTCTATCCTGGAATAAGAAATAAAATATATCAAGACCCTGAGGTTTAAAACAGTATGGAATTTTGGATATCTTGTCAGTAACTTTACTGGATATCCTATCTAAAATAGCATTGTCCCCGACCCATACACATGTCTATCACAATGTATCTCTTCATTTAGCCAATTCTTGTCCTTAGCACATAGCATTAACTAAAACTAGGCCACACACTTCATGAAATCAGAAATGTTTACTGTTTTGTTTCTGTACTTCAAATAGTGCACGACATGTATTTTTCTCAATAATATATTTTGAATGAATGAATGCTTTGATCAATTAATTACAAGAGCAACTTAGACTTAAAGTTTGAGAAAAGAGGTCTCCAAGAGTCATCTGTATAAAATAGTAAGTAAAATAAAAGTAATACACTTCATGGGAAGAGAGTTGCCCAGGGTAAGAACAGAGAATTAGGGTCACCCATATTTAGGAAGAGAGGGCATTAAGAAAAGATGATGAACTCTTACATTGTAATCTAAGTATTGATAGCTGGAGAACTAGGTCAGTAAAATACTACAAAAGCAATGGAAAGAAAGAATATAAAAAGGCAAGGTTGATTAAATTATTCAAAACTGGAATAAAGTTTCTTAAAAAAGATATTTATACAGTTTCTATATCATGTGTTTTGGAAGGCCAATTAAGAGTGCAGTTATAATGCATGCTAGGATAAAACATTTCTGTAAATAAAGTAAAAAAGGATGACAAGGAATTGAAGAGAATGTATGGATAACTCAGTTGAATACTTAGGTTTCTTTGAAAATTTAGTAAATCTGTAACATAAATATTTTAATAGTGAATCATTTATTTTAATGCTCTCAATCAGGATTCTTAAATTTTCAAGGTGCAATAAAAGGCATTTTGATAATTAACACTTTTGTCAATGTATATGTTTTATTATCATTTTGACATACTGTTTGAATTGTCATAATATATTTCTATCTCCATAAGCAGGCAACTAAGATTGTTGCCTTGAATTGAATTTCATGTGATGTTAAGAATGTGTGTCATTCTACCCTGCTAAAAACAGAAAACATTGCAGAAAACTAGATATAATTGCTCTGTCAGCACAAGAAAATTATACAACTGCAAACCAGCCTTGCTTAAAGTGATTTTTGACGGCTTGTTTATGTACTATTTATGTCCAGAGGCTATAGAAAATTGGTAAGCCTGTCAATGTCTTCTCAGCCTGGTCTGTTCTTAGTTCTTTATTACTATTGAAATGTGTTATGTAAATGAGCAGTATATCTATCAAGGGATAATTACAGGTAAGAAAGAGATGTAAATAACTATAATTGTGAATAAAATAATTTGAAATATTCATTAACAACTAAAGTCTACACATGGTGAATATAGCAGAATCCACACAATATTGAAATAACCAGTAGTTCAACTGGCAATCCCTACAGAGGTACACTTAAGGAGCTGGAGGACATATGTATGTTATCTACTTTAATTCTGAGTTATGTTCCACAATTACGTTTTATAAATGAAGAAATTGTGGCTTGCCCATGGTTGTGTAGCTATCAAGAGGTAGAGTTGTGACTCAATCATAGGCCAGTATCGCTGCAAAATCATTGCTTTTTTTCTAATACCCAATCAGTTTTGACACACAGGAAAAATACTATCAACCTCAGTGTGTAGTCTAAAGTTTATATATTTATTTAGTAATAGAGTATCAAGACTTAATGCCCTGTTTTACATTATTGCTGGGAAAAACAAATTTAATTTTTTTTTGATTTGTGTTATTTTGCCCAGCACAACAAATTGTTTGACAAAACTATAAAAATGATTTAACATTAATTTTTTCCCAAATGCCCATTTTATTTTTTCTTAGTTATTTTACCAGAACCTCCCCATCCTTGAATATTTTGCATTGTTTAATCACTTAGTTGATGAATTTCATTAATTAATTTATTATTAATTTATTCAAGAGAGGTTCTTGATTGCTATATTTCCTTAATACTTGGAGGTCCGATAAAATGTCTATTGCATTTATACTTTAAAAATATTTGCATTATGAAACTACTACATTCAAATGTGAAATATTCAAGCAGTACAAATAGATAAAAAGGAGTTTATGCAGTTTCCTTAAAAAACTAAAAATAGAACTACCATATGACCCAGCAATCCCACTACTGGGCATATACCCTGAGAAAACCATAATTCAAAAAGAGTCATGTACCACAGTGTTCATTGCAGCACTATTTACAATAGCCAGGACATGGACATAAACTAAGTGTCCATTGACAGATGAATGGATAAAGAAGATGTGGCAATATATACAATGGATTATTACTCAGCCATAGAAAGAAATGAAATTGAGTTATCTGTAGTGAGGTGGATGGGCCTAGAGTCTGTCATACAGAGTGAAGTAAGTCAGAAAAACAAATACTGTATGCCAACTGACATATATGGAATTTAAAAAAATTTGTTCTGAAGAACCTAGGGGCAGGACAGGAATAAAGATGCAGATGTAGAGAATGGACTTGAGGATATGGCCAGCGGGAAGGATAAGCTGGGACAAAGTGAGAGAGTGGCATGGACATATATACACTACCAAACGTAAAATAGATAGCTAGTGGGAAGAAGTTGCATAGCACAGGGAGATCAGCTCGGTGCTTTGTGACCACCTAGAGGGGTGGGATAGGGAGGAGATATGGGGATATATGTATCCACGTATGCATACAACTGATTCACCTTGTTATACAGCAGAAACTAACACAACATTGTAAAGCAATTATACTCCAATAAAGATGTTAAATAAAAAAATTTAATCTGAGAAAATCACTGTTCACATTATTTACACATTCTATGATTAATGCATATTTGGATTATGTCCAATTTGGCCTACTTGTATTATACCTTCTGAGAACAATCTTCTCTGTCTTTTTGCTATGTACCTAGGGGTAAAATTGATAGGTCACAGGTGGATTTATGTTTAGCTTTTGTGGGTAATAGCAAACAATTTCCAAAAATCTTGTACCAATTTATAAATGAAATATCAATTTATTAAAGTTTTACTTTTATACACATTCTAACTAATTCTTGATATTGTTTTGCTTTTATTACTGTCATTGATATGTATTGGTATGCCATTATTTTTATAATTGGCATTTCCCTGATGAGAAGGATAACGGTAAGCATTTTTTTCTCCCAAAGGCTCATTGGCCATTAGTCTATCCTCTTAGACTTCATTTCAGAAAGGATTTTACTCCATTTCAAAAAGATTTTTTAATTATTTCTCTCACTGATTCATAGAATATTCTAGGTATAATTATATAACAAGATAAATGTACCATGAATATCTTCTCCCATTCTGTAGCTTAACTTTCTATTTTCTTAATATCATCTTTCAATGAACAGAAGATTTTAATTTTAATTAGGTCCAATGAATCATTTTTTTCTTTTATGATTAATACTTTTAAGAAAAAATTTAGTGTTTACATTTCTTCTAAAGGCCTTATTTCCTATTATAAGATCTGTGATCCCTTTTTATTTATATATGTGTTTGTAATATATTAGTGATCTGGTTCAAATTTTTCCATATGGCTTTCTATTTGATTTTGCAGTGGTCTCCTTACTGTAAATTAGGTTATTGAATATGAGTTTCTCAACTCTATTCTGTATGCCTGGAACATATCTCTATATTTATACCAATACTATCTCATGTTCAGTACTGGAATTTTTAAATAGGTTCGATATATTTTAGTGTAAATTTACATTGCTCATTTCTGAAGATTGTTTGACTGTCCTAGATCACCACATTTCTATACAGATTTTAAAATTTGATTGACAATTTCCAGGAAAGATGTCTGTTAGAATTTTGATTAACATGGCACCTATATTCCGATTTTGAGAAAATGAACTTGTTGGTAATATTGTCTTTAAGAAATTCAATACAGTATATTTCTTTATTAATTTTAACTTTCTCTTATCGGTATTTTCTAGTTTTAAATGAAATGATCTTACACATATTTCCACAGATTTATTACTAGGTATGTGATATTGCTTATACTATTATAAAGGCTATTTAAAAGAATCATATCCTAAATATTTGTTTCTGGTATACAGAGACAGTTTAAAAAATTGTATTTTTACCAAGTGTCCAGAATCTTGCTAAATTCAATTATTTTTATAGTTTTTAAAAAAGATTATTTTAGAATTTCCTGGCTACACAATCATGCGTTCTGTAGACTATGAGATTTACTTCTTCCTTTCTAACTTTCATACATTATTATGGGTCTCCATGTTGAATAACTTTTTTTTTTTTTGAATAACTTTTTATCAAAATGAAATGTCCTTTTTACTCTTAATATTAATTGCTCAAAGTCCTGTTTTGCCTAATATTAACACAGTGGCACAGCATTTTAGTTAATTATTATTGCATGACACACCTTTCCTATCCCTTTACTTTCAATTTAGCCATGTCCTTATTTAGACTATTTTCCTTGTACAACAGCTTATATTTGTTAGTTACATGAATCCAGTCTGTTGATATTCCTTTAACTGGTGTGTTTGGTTCTTTTACATTCAAGGTGATTGCTGATACCTTTAAAAGAGTTTCTCTGTTCATTATGTTGGTCTTTCTCTATCATTAATCTGCTAATAAATGATTTTCCATTCCCATTCATGAAAGTCCTATAAGAGCTCTTCATATTTGTCTGGAGCATTTCCACTAGAAGGGTTGGCAAGAGAACAAACCAGTAGGGCTTCCCTGGTGGCGCAGTGGTTGAGAGTCCGCCTGCCGATGCAGGGGACACGGGTTCGTGCCCCGGTCCGGGAAGATCCCACATGCCCCGGAGCGGCTGGGCCTGTGAGCCATGACCGCTGAGCCTGCGCGTCGGGAGCCTGTGCTCCGCAACGGGAGAGGCCACAACAGTGAGAGGCCCACGTACCGCACACACACACACACAAAAACAAAAAAAAAACCAAAAAAAAAAAAAACCCCAGTAGTCCAAGGGCTACAAAATAATGAAATGCAAATGGCTTTACACTGAGACACCAAGCCCTATATCATCTAGTTAAACTCCAGACTGTGTGTTCCATCTTTGAGGAGAGAATGTCATTTTCTTTCTTTTTTGTTCTGGTGATAAATATTTTTATGTAAACTATTTCCCCTAAGGGAGTAGTAGAGAAGGGAGAGTATATTAGCTGTCTTATATATAGACTTTCAAATGATGCCAGCGATCTCTGCCCCTTTTCTCACTCTCTAATGACCTAAGTATTCCAATCTAGAGTTCTCCTAGGTAGGAGACTTGAGTGCAAGTGCATCAATATAGGTGGCTTTTCTCAGTCTTATTCATTTATCAGACCTCTGATTAACGAATATCTTCTTTTTGATTTGTATGTTTTACTTAAAACATACCTATGATAAGGTACATAGTTATTTGACATTCAAATATATTCATTTTGACAACAAATATTTATTGAGTGCCTTCAGTGAGCCAGATATTGAAGACATTGAAGAGAAACTAATAAACACTCTCTGACTCTTTGAGCTTACATTATAATGAAGGATGTAGATGACAACTTAGTAAACAAATAAATATTTGAAAACTGAATTATATACAAGAAAACATGAGGATGTGTAATGAGTACTATGAAGAAAAGTAAAGCTGGTTGTGACAGGAGGTCCATTTTTGATACAGTCATCAGAGAAGATATCTTAAGGAAATTAACTGTTGAACACAGACTAAAATGAAATAGAGATGCAAGAAACCTCAAACTCATATGGATTTAGATGTTGTGTAAGTCCATAAGCCATCCTCCATTAGAAAACCAACGACAGTGGAGGTATGTCAAGAGGTTTCTTGAAAGAACTTTGTCCCTGTAAATAACTGTTCTTCTTAATGACTTTGTGAAATAGGTCTTTCATACCCACTCTAATATACAAAGTTACATTTTTTCAATGTTCAGATCAAATGATTTAGGTAATTTTAGATGTGTTTAATAAAACTTAAATGTGTGATTAATATAACAGATTATTCACCCTTAGTTTCCATATTGTCTCATTTAATAGTTTTAAATTAGTTATCTTAGGGGACTTTATTTCTTTAGAAAATTTTAATGATTGTTTCCAAAGACACTGTAGATATTCCTTCCATAACTCAACATAATTTATTTTAATTTGAAGGTATTATAAGAAGTATTTGATTCATTAATAATAAAATGACGTGAAGAAAGTAACATATAAGATAAATAACTGTAGAAAATATTACACAAAAGTGGTCAATTCGTGTATTATTTTAAAAATCAGTAATTGGTAGATGGTTGCTACATCAAAGGAAGATTTTATTATCATCCAAATCAGTCTGACAGCAATTTGATGTATTCTTTATTAAGTCATCATATTCTTGCAACAAAGCAATATTTTAAAAATATTTCCCTACTCCACTTAGCAGAATTTGAGACCACTGTATATTTCATAGGCTGTGTCAAAGGTCGTTTTAGTCTTTAGTAGTTGTTTTAACATTCTTGTCTATTTTGCATTTCAGAATCTTTGGAGACAATCCTTGTAGTCTGTAGCATGTATCATATCAAATTGTAAAACTCATCATGGTCTAGTAAAATGTTAATAAAGTGTGTTTTTTGTAATTATGTAAAATTCATTTGGAATATTCCATCTGATAATTTAAGCTGATTGTTTTGAGCAAAAAACGCTGTGTATTTGCAGATTATGTAATACACCAACATTTGTTTTCTAAAATTAAAATAATCAATGTAAGTTAATTTTAATTCTATCACTTCCATGTCTAGAAGTAATGTGGGAATAAACAATGAAAACAGTATCAGTACTATCTATTTCCCAATAATATAAATTATCATCATTAATTTGCCTTTTTCTGAGATCCTTCCCTTGTAATAAAGAGTGCTTCAGAAACTAGGAGTTTTATAAGTGAATGAGTTTATATGTTAAAAAATAATTCATATAGTATATTATGAAGATTCTTTCATAGAAATTAAAACAAAATAAAACACTAATTCACTGATTTTGGAGGTTAGTAGGAGGAAAAGAGAACCCAAAATATTTTATGAAGTAACAAGGTAGAATTGGTAGGTGTTTAAGTGAAAAACTGTAGAATGAAGGAATGAAAATCCATTTTCACAAAGATGATGAGGTTCTTTTCAAAGCACTGAAGATTTCTTTACGGATGATATGTATTGCAAAGGAAGACACAGTTTTGTGCTTAATTTATAATGGAACTAATCAGCCACTGGACCTGAAATCTCAGGAGATCTAATAAAAAACAAAAGCATGTTTCAAGCACAGGACAAAGCATTGGAGATAGATAAGTAAGATTTAGTAACTTTCTTCGGTGAGCTCTCAGTTGAGGGAAGGAGAAAGGAAAAGAGATAAATATTATGTAATGCTGTAATTTTCCCAATAAAAATATAAATTGACTTCTTCAAGAGAAGAAATGTAGAGACACCACTTCTATGAATTTCTGCACAAACTTCGCAGGTTATTTGGGTCCGGGGCTAAAAGGAATGGCAAATATGGCACTATCTCCTTTGATCTACCAGGATTGACACATATTCTCCACTTTTTTACATCAATTTTCTAGTCATCACTTTCAATTAAAAACTCATGGTCTATAGATTCAGAAGTACATGGATTTGAACGTCAGCTTTACCACTTATTACTATGAAAATTACTTAACTTTTCTAAGACTTTTTTTCTCAACTCTACTATGGGCAGAGGCCATCTTACCATGAAACTATATAATATTAAGCTTCAGTTTCTCTCTCTTGCATGAGATCTTTCCCGTATACAAAAAAAAAAAAAAAAAAAAAAAAAAATCAGAGAGAAGAAGGCGGAAGAGAAGGACTCGGAGATCACCTTCCTCCCCACAGATACATCAGAAATACATCTACACCTGGAACTGCTCCTATAGAACACCCACTGAACGCTGGCAGACCTCCCAAAAGGCAAGAAACTCCCCACGTACCTGGGTAGAGCAAAAGAAAAAAGAATAAACAGAGACAAAAGAATAGGGACGGGACCTGCACCAGTGGGAGGAAGCTGTGAAGGAGGAAACGTTTCCTCACACTAGAAAGCCCCTTCGTGGGCGGAGACTGCGGGTGGCGGAAGGGGGAAGCTTCGGAGGCGCGGAGGAGAGCGCAGCAACAGGGGTGCGGAGAGATTCCCGCACAGAGGACCAGTGCCGACCGGCACTCACCAGCCCGAGAGGCTTGTCTGCTCACACGCCGGGGCGGGCGGAGCTGGGAGCTGAGGCTCGGGCTTCGGTCGGAGCTCCGGGAGAGGACTGGGGTTGGCGGCGTGAACACAGCCGGAAGCGGGCTAGTGCGCCACGGCTAGCCGGAAGGGAGTCTGGGAAAAAGTCTGGAGCTGCGTAAGAGGCAAGAGACTTTTTCTTCCCTCTTTGTTTCCTGGTGCGCGAGGAGAGGGGATTAAGAGCGGCGCTTAAAGGAGCTCCAGAGACAGGCGCGAGCCGCGGCTAAAAGCTCGGACCCCAGAGACGGGCATGAGACGCTAAGGCTGCTGCTGCCGCCACCAAGAAGCCTGTGTACGACCACAGGTCCCTCCCCACACCTCCCCTCCCAGGAGCCTGTGCAGCCCGCCACTGCCAGGGTCCCAGGATCCAGGGACAACTTACCCAGGAGAGTTCGCACGGCGCGCCTCAGGCTGGTGCAACGTCCTGCAGGCCTCTGCCGCCGCAGACCCGCCCCACATCCGTGCCCCTCCCTCCCGCCGGCCTAAGTGAACCGGAGCCTCCGCATCAGCTGATCCTTTTAATCCCGTCCTGTCTGAGTGAAAAACACACGCCCTCAGGCGACCTACACACAAAGGCAGGGCCAAATCCAAAGCTGAACTCCAGGAGCTGTGCGAACGAAGAAGAGAAAGGGAAATCCCTCCCAGCAGCTTCAGAAGCAGTGGATTAAAGCTCCACAATCAACTTAATGTACCCTGCGTCTGTGGAATACCTGAACAGACAACGAATCATACCAAATTGAGGAGGTAGACTTTGGGAGCAACATATATTATTTTTTCCCCTTTTCCTCTTTTTGTGAGTGTGTATGTGTATGCTTCTGTGGAAGATTTTGTCTGTATAGCCTTGCTTTCACCATTTGTCCTAGGATTCTGTCCGTCTGTTTTTTTTTTTTACTTTTTAACATTTTTTTCATAATAATTATTTTTTATTTTAATAAATTTATTTTATTTTATCTCCTTTCTTTCTTTCTTTCTTTCTTTCTATTTTTTCTCCCTTTTATTCTGAGCCATGTGGATGAAAGGCTCTTGGTGCTGCAGGCAGGAGTCAGTCCTGTGCCTCTGAGGTGGGAGAGCCAAGTTCAGGACACTGGTCCACAAGAGACCTCCCAGCTCCACGTAATATCAAACGGTGAAAATCTCCCAGAGATCTCCATCTCGACGCCAACACTCAGTGTCACTCAACAACCACCAAGCTATAGTGCTGGACACCCTATGCCAAACAACTAGCAAGACAGGAACACAACCCCACCCATTAGCAGAGAGGCTGCCTAAAATCATAATAAGGCCACAAACACCCCAAAACACACCACCAGACGTGGACCTGCCCACCAGAAAGACAAGATCCAGCCTCATCCACCACAACACAGGCAATAGTCCCCTCCACCAGGAAGCCTACATAACCCACTGAACCAACCTTAGCCACTGGGGACAGACAGCAAAAACAATGGGAACTACGAACCTGCAACTTGCAAAAAGGAGACCCCAAACACAGTAAGATAAGCAAAATGAGAAGACAGAAAAACACACAGCAGACGAAGGAGCAAGATAAAAACCCACCAGACCTAACAAATGAAGAAGAAATAGGCAGTCCACCTGAAAAAGAATTCAGAATAATGATAGTAAAGATGATCCAAAATATTGGAAATAGAATAGAGAAAATGCAAGAAACATTTAACAAGGACCTAGAAGAACTAAAGAGGAAACAAGCAGTGATGAACAACACAATAAATGAAATTAAAAATACTCTAGATGGGATCAATAGCAGAATAACTGAGGCAGCAGAACGGAGAAGTGACCTGGAAGATAAAATAGTGGAAATAACTACTGCAGAGCAGAATAAAGAAAACAGAATGAAAAGAACTGAGGACAGTCTCAGAGACCTCTGGGACAACATTAAACTCAACAGCATTCGAATTATAGGGGTTCCAGAAGAAGAAGAGAAAAAGAAAGGGACTGAGAAAATATTCAAAGGGATTATAGTTGAAAACTTCCCTAATATGGGAAAGGAAATAGTTAATCAAGTCCAGGATCACATACAGGATAAATCCAAGGAGAAATGCACCAAGACACATATTAATAAAACTATCAAAATTAAATACAAAGAAAACATATTAAAAACAGCAAGGGAAAAACAACAAATAACACACAACGGAATCCCCATAAGGTTAACAGCTGATCTTTCAGCAGAAACTCTGCAAGCTAGAAGGGAGTGCAGTACATATTTAAAATGATGAAGGAGAAAAACCTACAACCAAGATTACTCTACCCAGCAAGGATCTCATTCAGACTTGAAGGAGAAATTAAAAGCTTTACAGACAAGTAAAAGCTGAGAGAGTTCAACACAACCAAGCCAGCTTTACAACAACTGCTAAAGGAACTTCTCTAGGCAAGAAACACAAGAGAAGGAAAAGACCTACAATAACAAACCCAAAACCATTAAGAAAACGGGAATAGGAACATACATATCAATAATTACCTGAAATGTAAATGGATTAAATGCTCCCACCAGAAGACACAGACTGGCTGAATGGATACAGAAACAAGACCCATATATATGCTGTCTACAAGAGACCCACTTCAGACCTAGGGACACATACAGACTGAAAGTGAGGGGATTGAAAAAGATATTCCATACCATGGCAATCAAAAGAAAGCTGGAATAGCAATTCTCATATCAGACAAAATAGACTTTAAAGTAAAGACTGTTACAAGAGACAAAGAAGGACTCTACATAATGATCAAGGGATTGATCCAAGAAGAAGATATAACAATTGTAAATATTTATGCACCCAACATAGGAGCACCTAAATACATAAGGCAAATACTAACAGCCATAAAAGGGGAAATTGACAGTTACACAACCATAGTAGGGGACTTTAACACCCCACTTTCACCAATGGACAGATCATCCAAAATGAAAATAAATAAGGAAACACAAGCTTTAAATGATACATTAAACAAGATGGACTTAATTGATATTCATAGGACATTCCATCCAAAAACAACAGAATACACATTCTTCCTAACACCATACACAAAAATAAACTCAAAATGGATTAAAGACCTAAATGTAAGGCCAGACACTATCAAACTCTTAGGGGAAAACAGAGGCAGAACACTCTATGACATAAATCACAGCAAGATCCTTTTTGACCCACCTCCTAGAGATATGGAAATAAAAACAAAAATAAACAAATGGGACCTAATGAAACGTAAAAGCTTTTGCACAGCAAAGGAAACCATAAACAAGACCAAAAGACAACCCTCAGAATGGGAGAAAATATTTGCAAATGAAGCAACTGACAAAGGATTAATCTCCAAAATTTACAAGCAGCTCATGCAGCTCAATAACAAAAAAACAACCCAATCCAAAAATGGGCAGGAGACCTAAATAGACATTTCTCCAAAGAAGATATACAGATTGCTAACAAACACATGAAAGAATGCTCAACATCATTAATCATTAGAAAAATGCAAATCAAAACTACAATGAGATATCATCTCACCCAAGTCAGAATGGCCATCATCAAAAAATCTAGAAATAATAAATGCTGGAGAGGGTGTGGAGAAAAGGGAACCCTCTTGCACTGTTGTTGGGAATGTAAATTGATACAGCTACTATGGAGAACAGTAAGGAGGTTCCTTAAAAAACTAAAAATAGAATTACCATATGACCCAGCAAACCCACTACTGGGCATATACCCTGAGAAAACCATAATTCAAAAAGAGTCATGTACCACATTGTTCATTGCAGCTCTATTTACAATAGCCAGGACATGGAAGCAACCTAAGTGTCCATCAACAAATGAATGGATAAAGAAGATGTGGCACATGTATACAATGGAATATTACTCAGCCATAAAAAGAAATGAAATTGAGTTATTTGTAGTGAGGTGGATGGACCTAGAGTCTGTCATACAGAGTGAAGTAAGTCAGAAAGAGAAAAACAAATACCGTATGCTAACACATATATATGGAATATAAGAAAAAAAAAAAAGGTCATGAAGAACCTAGGGGTAAGACGGGAATAACGACACAGACCTACTAGAGAATGGACTTGAGGATATGGGGAGGGGGAAGGGTAAGCTGGGACGAAGTGAGAGAGTGGCATGGACATATATACACTACCAAACGTAAGGTAGATAGGTAGTGAGAAGCAGCCACATAGCACAGGGAGATCAGCTTGGTGGTTTGTGACCACCTAGAGGGGTGGGATAGGGAGGGTGGGAGGGAGGGAGACGCAAGAGGGAAGAGATATGGGAACATATGTATATGTATAACTGATTCACTTTGTTATAAATCAGAAACTAAGACACCATTGTAAAGCAATTATACTCCAATAAAGATGTTAAAAAATGATAAAAGAATACTAAATTAATAAAATAAAATAGGAGAAATACTAGCGTTTTTTATGCTGTTGGAAAGATAACTGATTACAGTGAAATAAACATAATGAAATCATAAAAATGAAAAGAAAAATCAAACTGCAAAATGTGTGCCCGCACAAATTTTTTTAACTTCAGGTTCCAAAACACCTGGATCCTCGGGTTAAATATAATAATTAAATATAACAATTGTATTTACTCTGAGGATTAAATGGAAGATACAAGAAATGTCTCTAACACAGGACTTGATGAACATTAAATAGTTAACATGAACATATTCTACTCTCCATTTTAATGTAGATCTATTCCTTGGTGGTTGTAAATATCTATCAACAGGGTAATAAAAATGAGATGAATATGTTTTCTGAAGCTGTCTAGACAAACGACTTAAAATAACTAATCTTAATTTTCTTTTTTTTTTTGCGGTACGCGGGCCTCTCACTGTTGTGCCCTCTCCCGTTGCGGAGCAGAGACTCCGGACGCGCAGGCTCAGCGGCCATGGCTCACGGGCCCAGGCGCTCTGCGGCATGTGGGATCTTCCCGTACCAGGGCACGAACCCGTGTCCCCTGCATCGGTAGGCAGACTCTCAACCACTGCGCCACCAGCGAATCCCTAATCTTAATTTTTAAGACTCTTTCTCTCAGAGAGATGATTTGACTCAATCCTTTTCTGAACTTATGTGAAACATGCTCCATAAGAAACATTTACCTTGTTGCTCAGAATCTCTGAAAACGTTCTTAATGCTAATTCTCTAACTCATTATTACCTTCACGTCAGTTGTAAATTGTCTTCCAAATCCATTTTTCCTTGTGTTTATGAAGTACTCTGTTGGTCTTAGAATTTGTTACACTTAAACTGTGGCGTGACATAACAAATAATGCTAATTAAATTTCAGGTGGTTGCAATTTTATGCATCTGATACACGTTTCTAAAACACAAAAGGACATGCTCAGCACATCTAATGCCTGAAAACTAGAATTATGATGACATTTCTTACATGCATTGATGAACAGAAAAAGGAAATTATGCCTTTCCTGTAAGGCATCTTTAATATTAATTTAAACACTGTGTGTTTCCACCATATTTTGTATTTACATTTTTCAGAACTCTACTACAACATCCATGTGTTAAATTGGGACAGTGTCTCTGCTTTTAATCTGCACCCTAGGGAAGAAACAGGTACACATAACTACATTTTTTGTGTGTGTGTGTGGTACGCGGGCGTCTCACTGTTATGGCCTCTCCCATTGTGGAGCACAGGCTCTGGACGCTCAGGCTCAGCGGCCATGGCTCACGGGCCCAGCCACTCCACGGCATGTGGGATCTTCCCGTACCGGGGCACGAACCCGTGTCCCCTGCATCGGCAGGCGGACTCTCAACCACTGCGCCACTAGGGAAGCCCCATAACTACATTTTTAATGCTGGAGTCTGCATTCTCTACCTTGTAGCTTTTGTTACTTTCCCCAAATTTCTTCTTTATTACTTGTTTTCCCCCAAGTTCCACCTACTAGCTACAATTTTGATTCTAATCTGGACAGAAATCAGAAACTATTATAATTTTGATAAATTTACTGGAAATTTATCAAAAGCAAATGTGAACAAAGATCACTTATCACTCAAGAAGTGGAACTCTTGCATATGTCAAAACTGAGGATTTATTAGGACTAGTTTGCTGATATTGATTTTGGTTGCTGGTACTTCACAGATTTGAGGATTGAACTGGAAAGGGGTGTTTCTTAAGAGATCTAATGCAAATGCTGAGTCAGATGCATTGACTGGATAGAACCACGGATTGCTCTTTTGGAGAGCTAATAAGAATGTGCTTAGTGGGGAAATGGATACTGGTGACTAGAAGATCAGTCTGTTGTAGAACTGAGTAGATGTTCGTCAGAGCTGTTTCTCCCTCATATTCCTAGCACACAGACTGTATTCTAGCCTCCTGCACAGATAGTTATGGTTAGTTTACTGAGTTCTTTCCAACAGAAGGGAATAGAAATGATGTACATCCCTTTAGATCTTGTCTCATATGTGATTCTCCACCTTTCTTTTCTGCTAGCTGAAAGACTAGTGCCCAAGAAAATCCAGGAAGTTATACCATATTGCGTGTGGCACAAACTCTATCAGCCTGAGACCCCAAATGACTCAGGGCATAATCCTCTGCCTGAGTATCACCAAAAATCAACAGCTTGGAAGCTCTGTGGACTATCTCTGTGAGTTTGCAATAAAGTCACTTATTGACAGCCACTGAGTTTGGTGGTTATTTGCTACAGGAGCCAACATGATGCTCACATACATACTGTTTTGTTGTTTGTCTCGTTACTTTTTTCAAATATTTTTAATGTTAGGGCCTCAGATTCTCAGAGCATAAACTAAAATTCTAACATTATTATTAACTTCCTGTTATGTGTTTAAGAATTAGTAATTCTAATGTTGTTATGAGTATGGCCACATGCTATGTTGGGGAAAAATCAGCCTTTGGAATAAGACAGATCTGAATTTAAATCCCAACTTGAGTTATTACTGAATAATCACTGCGATGATCCTTAATATCCCTAAACTTCTAAAAGACTGTTATGAGGATTAGAGTGATACATCTAAAGCATAAGTAAAAAAAAAAAAAAAATGCTGAAAAATGTTAACTATTCCAACTGTTATTTTTTGCACAGCAGTTAATTTTCTGGGGACCAGAGATATACTTAAACTGAAAGACCCAATGTGCTCATTAAAATATAATGGAATACATAATATAAAGATGTATGCACAATATGGCACAAGAACTCTGAAAATACAATAATTAATTATCCCACAGTAAAAGTTGAAAGGACATTTTATGGAAGAGGCAATGGTAGAGGTGGCTCTGAGTGATGCTTATGACCATAATAGGCAAGAAGGAAGAAAAAAAAATTTCCTCTGCATTTTTTCTAAATATTTTCACAAACATTATCTCATTTGCTTTTATAATATCTCTTTCACTTTAAGACTTAAAAAAAAACCAAATCTATATAATAGCTAAATAAATCTATATAAAAAAGACAAATCTATATAATAATTCAGCACATCAGTGCACATTAAAAATTTCCATCTTAAGGTCAAAGTTCAATTCTAAGTCAAATCAAAATTTGCAAACTGCTAAAGGAAGCATCCCAGGGACAAATTGCCCTCCCAGTGATTAGAAAATTAAATGCAACTTTTAATCTTTAATATTCCCACACCACTGTTCATGTTAGTGTTTTGTTCAGGAATTCCTGCTGAGGCATATCAGTGCACAAACACGCTGAAAAACCCCAGGTTGACAATTAATCAACCTGGCATTTTTGGAAACCCCAGGAAAAGAGTCAGCTTAAGCAGAGAAGAAGGGACGGCTTTAATAGTAGGAGATTAAAGAATACCATAATCAACCAGATTTTTCTTAAATTGATTTCTTAATGTAGCATGACTGGCTTAGTATTTTAAAAAATGATCAAACAACCACTTATGCAGACTTGTTCACAGCATTTTGAGACTTAGATTTCTAGTTATGAAAATACATGGAATTTTTTTAAGGTAATTACTCTCACCAATAATCTGATCAACCAAAGAAAAGTACCTTGCACATTCTGGAATATTTAATTTGTTTTAAAACTTTTATAGTGTTGTTGTCATATTTAACCATGAAAATTTAAAGAGAAATGTATCTATAAATTTTAAAAATAAGGTTAGAAGAAATAAAATTTTGGAATCATACTTTGTAATCTTTGTTCAAAAGGAAAATAAAAACACAAAATAGTGCTATTATAAGAGTAAAATTTATTTAAAGAATGACAGAAATCATGAAAATGAGCACCTAACCAGTGATCAAAGGGTTTAAGAGCCAGTGGAGGGGTTAAAGATTTTTTTTAACAGCTCACTCATAATTTAGAGGAGCGGAAGCAATTCAAATATGTCATAGAATATATCAACATACAGAAAGGAAGAACAATAGAGAAAAATTAATGAAGGAAAAGTTTTAAACATTTTTTATCTTCCGACTTGATTTGATAGGTAACTATTTGTTCAAAGCAATGATAGCACCAATGCCTTGGGTGATTGTAGCATATGGATAAGTAAAATGAATGATGAAAATGTTATGTGAAATGAGAGGAAAGAATTGGGGATAATCTGTTATAAGCTAAATGCACTACCCATGATAATGCAGTGTTACTTAAAAGTGGACTTAGATTAGTTGTAAATGTGTATTGCAAACTAGAGTATCTACTAATTTTTTTTTTAAAGAAAGAAAATTGACATGATAAAAGAGGAAAGAAAATGAAATTAAATGAATGCTCATTTAAAACTAGAAAAGGAAGAAAAATAAAGATTAAAAAAATAAACAAAAATGCAGCAAATAGAGAACAGTTACAAATATGGTAAATATTAGTCCAACTATATCAATAATCAATTTTAATGAAAATAGTCTAAATATAGCAAATAAAGACAGAGATGAGACAGTCACAGTAAATTAAAAAAAAAAAAAGACCCAACTATATGTTATCTAGAAGAAACCCTATTATATAAAGACAAAAATAGATTAAAAGTAAAGAAATGCAGAAAGATATACCATGCTAACACTAATCAGAAGAAAGCTGGAGTAACCATATTAATTTTCAACAAAGCAGACTTTAAAGCAAGGAAAAATATTGTGGATGAGAAGGAGCATTACATAATGGTAAAAGGGGTCAATTTTCCAAAAATATATAATGTTATGTGTGTACACTTAACAACAGAGAATCAACACGAGATGAAAACTGACAGAACTGCAAGAAAAAAAGATGAATCTATGATTATTTTTGGAAATTTCATCCTTCTATTAAATATCAACAGAGCCAGTAGGCAGAAAAATCAGTAAGTGGACTGAACAGCCTCATTAATCAACTGGACCTAATTGATATTTATGGAATACTTCATCTATCATTAGAATCACATTTTTCTCAAGTTCACCACGAAGATTCATCAAGATAGACCACATTCTAGGCCAGAAAACACATCTTAACCAATTGAAAATAATAAAAAAATGCATTTAGACCACAACAAAGTTAATTTAGATTCTTAAAGATTAAGTTAATTTAAACTCTTTAAAGTAGAATTCAATAAGAGATATATCTGAAAAATCCCCAAATGCTTTCAGTTGAAGCAGCACATTTCTAAATATCCCATAGTTCAAAGAGAAGTCTCAAGAGAAATTTTTAAAATATTTTGAATTAAATGAAAACAAAAACACAACTTATCAAAAAGTTTGTGATACCTAGAGGGAAAGTTATAGTACTATATGCATATATTTAAAAATAAAAAGATATAAATCAATACCCTAAGCTTCCACCTGAGGCAACTAAAGAAAGGAGGGCAATATAAGTTTAAAACAAGCAGAAAAATAAATTAGAGCAGAAATTAATGAAATTTAAAACTAGAAATCAATAGAGGAAGTTGACGATACCAAAAGCTGTTCTTTGAAAAGATCAATAAAACTGTGTTCACAAATTTTTATAACCTAAATAATAGATCAATTCCTTTAAAGGCACAAATTACCATACCCTCACACAATGAGACATACATAAATAGGCATATATCTATTAATGAAATTGATAGAAATTAATGAAATTGATAATGAAACTTTCCACAAAAGAATCATTCCTATAGTTTCACTGGTAAATTCTAACAAACATTCGAGAAAGAAATTATTCCCCTTCTCTTCAATCTCTTCTAGTAAAGAGAAGCACAGAGAATATTTCTTAACTCGTTCCATGAGGCCAAAATTACACTAATATCAAAGCAAAATAAAGCATTACAAGAAAAGAACACTATAGACCAATATCTCTCATTAACATAAATGCAAAAATCTAAACTAAAATGTTAGCAAATTGAATTGAAACATATATAAAAAGAATTAAACACTACAAGCAAATGGGATTTATTCCAGGTATGCAAAGGTGATTCAACATTGAAATTCAGTTAATGTAATTCACCACTTGATTAGCTTAAAGAAGAAATATTATATGATCACATCAATAAATTCAGGAAAAACAATTGACAAAACCCTAACATTCATAAGACTCTCAGAAAACTAGAAATAGAGGGTAACTTCCTCAACTTGATAAAAGAACATCTACAAAAAAATCTGTGGTTGACCTCATGGTAGTGGGGAGAAAACAGATCTTTCCCTTCAAGGTCAGACATAAGGCAAGATGCCTCCCTTTACCTCTCCCATTTAACATTGTCCTGGGAATTCTAGCTAATGAAATAGGGCCAGAAAAGGAAGTAAAGGCATACAGATTGAGAAGGAAAAATAAAAAGGTTTCTGTTAGTAAATGACATGATTGTCTATGCAGAAAATCTCAAATAATTGACAAACAATGAACAACAACATTTCTGTAACCAATAAACGACTATAGCAAGGTTACAGGATATAAGGTTAATATATAAAAGTCAATGTCTTTCCTATGTACCAGCAGTAAACAATTAGAACTTGAAATTAAAAACACTAAATAAGAGACAAATACATAGGCATAAATCTAATAAAATGAATACAATATATATATGCAGAAAACTGTAACACACCAATGAAAAATATAAAACATATGCAAAATGGAGTGCTATCCCATGTTTATGGCCTATAGATTCAATGTAGTCCTGATCATAGTCCGAGAAAGGGACTATGGATAATAAATACCCATTATTTTATGGATATTGACACACTGATTCTAAAGTTTTTATGGAATAGAAAAATACCAAGTATAGTTGACAGGTACTGAAGAGGAAGAACAAAGTCTGACACTGAAACACTGACACTACTCAACTTTACAACTTATCTAAAACTACAGAAATCAAGAGAGTGCAGTGTTGGTAAAAGAACTGACAAATCAATTAATGGAACAGAATAGAAAGCACACATACAGACTTACACAAATAAAGTCAATTTATCTTTGACAAAGGAGTAAAGACAAGTCAATGGAGAAAGGATAGTCTTTTCAACAAATGCCAGACTAATTGAATAATCATATGAATAACACATAAATCTAGACACAGAACTTAAACCTTCCACAAAATGTAATTCAAATGGATTTATACCCAAAATGCAAAACTATAAAACTTCTAGAATAAAACATGGAATATAGAAAATTGATATGACCTTGGATGGTGATAATGAGTTTTAGACACAACACCAAAAGTATGATCCTGAAAGAAAAAAGACTGGTAAGTTAGACTTCATTACAATTTTTAAAAAATTTCTGCACAGCAATAGACATTGTTAAGTGAGTCAAAATATTGGGTTGGCCAAAAATTTCTTTCGGGTTTTTGCATAAGATAGTAGGGAAAAACCCGAATGAACTTTTTGGTCAACCCAATACAAACCACAGAATGGGAGAAACAAAAACACATATTAGCAAAACACATATTTGATAAAGGACTTGTATCCTTACATACACACAGAACTTAAAACTCAACAATAAAAACAATCCACTTTAAAAAATGGACCAAACATCTGAACAGACATCTCACCAAAGACTGATATAAAGATGGCAAATAAACGTATGAAAAGTTACTTAACATCATATGTCATTAGGGATTTGCAAATTAATACAATGACATATGAATATGCACTTATTAGAATGACTAAAATCCAAAAAACTGACAATGCCAAATGCTAATGAGGTTGTGGAGTAGCAGGAACTGTGTTTGTTGCTGGTGGGAATGCAAAATAATACCATCACTTTGGAAGACAGGTTGGCAGTTTCTAACAAAGATGATCTCAGCCTAACCATACAACACAGCAATAGTATTTACCCAATTGAACTAAAAAATTATGTTCACATAAAAACCTTCATGTGAATGTTTATGTCATTCATAACTGCTAAAAATTGGTGGCATCCAAGATGTCTTTTAATAGATGAATGGATAATCAAACTGTGTACAACCATACAATGGAATTTTATTTGGTGATAAAAAGAACTAAAATATCAAACTAGGAAAATATGTGCAGTAACTTTAAATGCACATTATTAAGTGAAAGAAGCTAGTCTTAAAAGGCTATATACTGGGGCTTCCCTAATGGCACAGTGGTTGAGGGTCCGCCTGCCGATGCAGGGGACACGGGTTCATGCCCTGGTCTGGGAAGATCCCACATGCCGCGGAGCGGCTGGGCCCGTGAGCCATGGCCGCTGAGCCTGCGCGTCCGGAGCCTGTGCTCCACAACGGAAGAGGCCACAACAGTGAGAGGCCCGCACACCTCAAGAAAAAAAAAAAAAAAAAAAGGCTATATACTGTATGATTCCAGTCGTGAAGTTTTAGAAAATTCAAAGTTGTATGGCTAGTAAAAAGGTCAGTGGTTTTTATGGGATTAGGGAGAGGGAAAAGTGATTAATTGATAAAGTATAGGAAATCTTTAGAATGTTGTAAATATTCTGTATGATAATGTAATATTGCATCTGTCAAAACACATAGAAGAACTGTACAACACAGAAAGTGAAACTTAATGTAAACTATAAACTTTAGTTATTACTAATGTATCAATATTGGTTCATTTATTGTAACAAATGTGCCACACTAATGCAAGGTAATAGAGAAAATTGCATGCTGGGGATGGGAGTGGAGTTAGGGTGGGGAGGATATATGGAACTCTGTAGTACCCAATTTTTTGGTAGGACTGTACTAAAAATAAAGTTTATTAATTATTTTAAAAAATAAGGTTAAAGTGAACAAAGTTTATATATACATTATGTATATATAAAATATGACTAAATGAATTATAAAAAGAAATAATATTTTATTAACATCTAATTATCTTCCTTCAATAAGGACAATAGTAGTCACTTTTGAATCTATTGCAGCCATAAAAACAATGAATGAAAATGTATTTTAACACACACACACACACACACACACACACACAGCATCATTTTAGCACAGTCTGCCACTCCTTTCTTTAAACACTGTTTGTATCTGATTTCTTTTTGTGACACTGTTCTCTTTGTTTTCTGTACCTCACTTGACCACATCTTTTCTTTTGGTTTTCATGGTTGGCTTTTTTGTCTCTGTTTAAAAGGCACATCCTCAAATGCCTTATCTCCTTAATTAATGTTAAACTCCTCCAGGAAAAAAAAAAAGTCACTTATACATCCTTAGCTTCCATCCAAACAGTATAGAATAACCACTGAGTGCTGAGTATTCTAATAAGATCATCACTCCACTCAACTATTGACCAAACTGAAAAGTGGACACCATGTTTCTGGGAAGAATCTCCACCTCTTCTGCTCTACCAATCCTCACAGGCTTACCAAAACTATTCCCATTAGATTCTTTATCCTTGTCTAATTAGGTCACCCCAAAAATCCACAGGACTCCCAGGTCATTCATATTACTCCTCACTCTAGGCCTCATTGATTCTGTGTGTCTTCTCTTCTGATCCCATTGACCTTTGGCTGTGCCTTCAGTAACTCTTGGTCAGTCATTGTTAACATCCCCTATGTTCTCTATTTTATTTCTGAGAGATCCTTTCATTAATTGCTTCAAGTGAAAGCTGACTTTTGGTAAATTCTACTCAAGGGTCGATGCTCCATTTTCTCACTGATTCTTTACATTGGCTTACAGGAGGAACAGATGTTTACTTTGTACCTCATTGCTACTTTCTGATCGTTCATTCTTCACCCCATATTTGATATTCATGCTATCAGACATTACTACACATCATTTCTACTTATTGAGGTTATAGAGTTGAAATCTCTATTCCTAATTCCTTGAGGGCTTTAACCCAGAAAATAGACTTTGGCACTCAAGTAGAAGTGGTAATAATATATTTTAGAAAGGCCTCAAATTGCTTGTTCATTAAGTCAACAAAGACTCACATTGTGTTCAGAATTTGATGTTCTTTTTCTAATTACTGGCATGTGTTCTGAATATTCATGGACATTTTCTGAGGAGTCTTAAAATTGTACTTCTTTACAAAAGAAGTCATAATTTTGATATGCTAACTGAAATGATGAGAATAGATATTATTATTCACTAATTATCCTTGGACTCTTTTACATTTATCCCTTGTAGTTGATCAGAAATATGTGACTAGTTCTATCCTATGGATTGTGAGTAGAAATGGCATATGTCACTTCTAGACCAAAGCATTTAAGAACTAGAATGTAATTCTGCTCTCTGTCTCTTCCTCTGATACAATGACATAAGGATATATGTGTTTTATTGTCAAAGCATCTGTCAGCTTATCTTAGAAAAGAATATGTGAAGAAAAACCCTTCATCAAATGTTTTTGTTTAGGAATAATTAGATATAAAAATTGCTTTATTAAATAATTCAATTGTAGGGAGTCATTTGTACTTTGTTACAAATTACAAATTAAGATGGTACAATGATCTCCAGCCCTAGATGGTGATAATGCCTCTCCTTGCTCATGATGGCAAAATGACAATGTTTACTCTATTTTCTGAATCTATGGTCTCTTTTGAACAAAATTTTCAAGCAACTATTGCACTTCCTTAGAATATTCATGCTCCCAATTTCCTAAAATGCTAGTCTACACCTTCTCCTCTCCCCTCTCTCTCAGATATCTCTTTCTTAATGACACTTGTTAAAGATGGTAAGGCAGACTTTATTTAGGTGACTCACAATAAGATAGGGACTATCACAATGGGATTTTACAGTGGGGAAGAGAGATTGAGCTCAATTCAGAATACAGGATGGGCCAGTGGGAATTCATAGCTAAGAAGCAGGGTCGGGGGTTCACTGGATGGAAAATTATTAAGAAGAAACATCAAGGATAAGGGGGGTTCTGGCTAAACTGACCCAACTGGATTTTTGCTGAAGACAGACCAGAGTGACCAGATATCACCTGAGGGATGGTGAAAGTAAAGAAACCTCATCAGATTTTGAAGGTAAGTAATCTCATTAAACTGACTTAGCAGGGGTTTTGCAAAAACTAGATTTGTACGGAAGTGCATGGGCCTAGGAGAAGATTCAGGAGTCTGATTAAAGTTTGGTCAAGCAAAGAATCTTTGTCAGCACTTAAAAACATCTCTATGTTGATGATTCCCAAATGTGTACCTTTAGATTGTACCTCAACTCTGAACTGTAAACATACATTTAACTATTCACTTGATGTCTTCATTTTAATTCTACTAGACATATAAAACTTAATAGTAATTCAGAAAACCAGGCTGGTGAACATTCTACCAGATTTTAGTTCATCTTATGAAAACATGGTCATCTAGGTCACCAGAGCAAAAGAAAGAGTTCATGTGTTACACATTGGCTCTTAAATGATTTGGTCTGAGAATGACACATATTATTTTCAATCACAGTCTTTCTTCAGAACTCATCACATGGTCCTGCCTCAGTTCAAGAAGGCTGGTAAATTGGGGGAGCACAAGGATATTTGGTGAGCAGTAAATGTCTCAGCTACCCCATCTACATGCTGGTAGGTTTTGTATCTTTATCCATAAAACTCAGCTCTTTCTGAGATCTGCTCTGGTACTCGTAGCTGCATTGTGATGTCTTCACATGGATGTGTTTTAGTCATTTTAAACTTAACACAGGCAAAGGACATCTTTTTGTCCCAACCCACTCAGACACTCCTCTTCTAGTCTTCACCATCCCAGTCCATTGCACTTTTATTTGAGCCAAAAATCTATGAGTTAGCTTTATTTCCCTCACTTTTTCATACTCCATCCCACAGTCACCTTGACTGCTTGACTCTGCTTCTAAAATATATGCTTACTTCATCAATTTCTATTAATGATATATATACCCTAGACTAAGCCATCATTAGCTTATAACCAGACATCTGCAGGAGCTAACATGTCATCTTGTTTCTTCTCTTAATTTTCTAGAATTGATACTTTTCACAGCAGGCATTATCACTATAATAAAAATAAAAGTATATACTTTCATTTAAACCAATATATGACCATCTTCCATAATACCAGTGACCAAGAGTCTGACTCATTGCTAATTGCTGGTCATAGATACTGACATTAATTGCATAATATAAACCATTAATACAACATTAATTTATAAAAAATAGGTAGTTTCAAAATGGAAACAGATGATACTATATATTTTTTGAAAACTGGATCATCTTCTAGTGAAAAAATTTCTGAAGATTTTTAAATGTCAAATTGTTCACTTGTTCATTCAATGTAGATGCACATTTTGAAGACCAGATGACCCAGATACTCGATTAAATTCTGCCAGATACAAAGATGTGTACAGCATATATCTTTATATTCTTGAAGCATGCACCATTTATCATACATTTTGTAGATATCATATTACTGTATTTGTCATATTCTTTGGCAGCAGTAAATGCCATATGGGGGTTCGGTGTAAGGAGGTGGGATACTGAGGAAGGTTTACTAAAGCTGGTGACATTTGGCATATATGAAGCTGGTAAAATGCTTTCTAGGCATAGACATAAACATATGCCAAAGCAAAGAGATATGTAAGGAGACACAAGGGAAAATATAGGATATTTGAAGAATCTGCAAATAGTGTGATAAGGCTGGATAGTAGGCAGATGATAGAAGATGGGTCCAGGGAGCTAAATACAATTTGAATGTCTTATTCATCTGCTTGAACAATGTGAAATGTCCATGAAGACTAATAACTTCTGGGTAGAAAAAACTTAAATGAGAAACAACTGCATCTGCATTTCATCACCCCCATTGGCAAGAAATAAGATTTTCCTCCTCTGAGTCCCTCCTAGAATTTTGTGTATATTTCTTATGGAACTCATCACAGTTCACTTTTATATATAAAATATATGATAATGTATGATCTTTACTGAATAGCGAGCTCTGTAAGAACAAGGATTGATCCCTCTGTGCCTTTGTTTCCAGTCGTCTCTGGCCAGTAAACACTGGATGACGACTTACCAAACAAATAAAGAAATGTCAAGTATTTAAAACAACTTCTAATTTCTATGCTGGCTAAGTAGATTAAAATTGTGAAACAGAGTAATTTTTTTTTTCTTTACCACACTCTCTCCCTCTTTTCAGAGCTTGTCTTACCTTCTGTGGTGCTCTCCTACTTCTCCATTCCCAATTTTGCCCCTCATCTCAAAACACACAAGTACACCCAAGCCCCATGCAAATAAAATTATTGATTAAACAGGCAGAACCTAATTTATAGAGACAACAGTGTGGAAATGATTAAAAGAGAAATTTCCACCAAGGTTTGAATTCCTGAGAAAATCTAATGTCCAAAGCCTCCCCAAGAGTTTTCCCTTTTAATAATTGATACCATTTTAACCCAAAATAATGGTGTTTACAATGTGGCATTTCACAAACCAGCAGCTAGATGATGGAAAGGAGGTATCTGGGAAACAGGCAAACATCTCAACATCTCTCAAATATCACCATAAAAAGTAACTTATCTAGTGTTATGACTACCAGATTCAAGATATAAGCTACATGAAATTGCAAAAAAGAAAAAATTGTCAAGTCTTAACTCATATGAATCAATAGTTAAAAACAGTTTTTGTAAGAAACTGTATGTATCAATCATGGGCAATAAGGAGACAGAAATCACACAGTACATTGAATAAGAAAGGTTAATATAATTTTTTTTTTAACAGAGGATTAGAGTAATAGGAGATTGGCTAGTAATAGTTAAAGAGTACTTTAAAGAGTACAATAGCAGATATTTGGAGCAGATGCCATTCCTAAGGCTGAGACAGAGCACCCAAGGAGAAGCCACTACCCAAGCCCCCTGTCCCCACCCTCATTTCAGAGGATGTGGCAACAGTTCACTAAATATCAGAGAAATCATGGAGTACTTCTCTGGTGGGACTTGTTGGAAATTTGTGACGCTGGGGAAAGCCATCACCAGGGAGGAGCCATGAGAGGGTGCTGAGGGAGTCTGTTCATAGGGAGATGCCTCGCTTGTTGCATTCCATTGTGAGACTTACAGAGAAGATACAGCTAGAAGCTGAGAGCTGTTAGACATCATTGGTCTCCCTGCGCTACCGAAGGTGAAGAAAAGACACTCTACAAGAGTTAGGTGCTGGTGCTACAAGTGCTCAGCTTGGGAGAAACCACAGTGTGCAGCAGAAGAGCACAGGAAAAAGCTGCAACCTGCAGGAGTCTATCAGGAGGGAATCTGCATGTACTCAAGAATCAAGGGCTAGAAAGATCTAGTCCTTGAAGGAACCCAGTACAAGATAAATCACTTGTGCATAGGAGCTGGCAACTGGAGAAAGGGTTCTCCCCAGGAACATGGTGAGCATGAAAGAGTACTCACCAGGAGCCTAGTGAACAAAACACAAACGAACCAGGAAGAAAACAACTCTTCCTCGTTCATGTCCATCCAGCGCCCTCTATTGGGCAGAATTAACATGTATTGAGCTAGGGGACAAAGTAGAAGTTTACAAACCCCACCCTCATTATTATCAAGGAACAGGCAAATAAGGGTGAATTTAGAACCAAGAGGTAATAAATTGCTAACTTGGCTACTCACTTTCCACATACATCCTTCTATCTCCATTTGAACTTTCATGCCACAATAAAGTCATGCTATATATACACCTGAGTTATAGCTATTCTTCTTTTGACTGATGAAGTTCTCACCTCTTCCCCACATGAAAAGACATACAATTCCAACAGGTATAGTAGCCATCACTTTGATTATATTAATTAATTATTAATTTTTATAATTAATTATTTTATTTATTAATTTATTAATAAATTATTATTAATTAATAAATAAAATTAATTATTATTAATTAATAAAACATTTATTAATTATTTATTTTATAATTAATTAATTTGATTATATTAATTACTCTTCAAATTCTGTAACAGTCTCAGTGAATATTCTGGCAGTTTGTTAAAAATTAAAACTACATCTTCAGTGTGATTCAGCTATTCCATGCCTAGGTATTTATCTGGGAAGAAAAATAAAAGCATATGTCCATGGAATGATTTATAGCAGCTTTGGTTCATATAGCCCAAAACTGAAATCAACCCAGATGCCCAGTAACATGTGAATGGATAAATTGTGGTATGTTCATATTGTGGAATACTATTCAGCAACAAAGAGAATGAAGCTACTGATGCATGACACAATATAGCCAGATTGCAAAATAATATGCTCAGTGAAAGGAGACAGACAAAAAAAAAGTACATATGATACGACTGCATTTTATAAAATCATAGGAAATAAAAACTAATGTATAGTCACAGAAGGCAGATTAGTATTCTCCTGGAGATGGGTTAGGAAGGAGTGGGGGGTAGAAGAGGGATCAAAGGGAGAGATTATAAAAGGGCACAAGGAAACTTTTGGAGGTTATAGTTGGGTTCATTATCTTGATTATTGTTGATGGCTCCATGGCTATACACATCTGTTAAAACAAATAAAATTGTACACCTTAAATATTGCGGTTCACCGTATGCCAATTGAACCTCAATAAAACTGCTAGAAATACAATTGATAGTAATACAAGAAGTCAAAATCGAATTCAGTGGTTTTACTGGAAGTATTTTTATGTAAGAAGAAAATAACATCGAGAGTGACTAAGAGAGAAAAAGCAGAATGCTATTTTTAAAAGTCAGATCAACTAAAATTCTGCATGAAGATTATTTTTCTCTTAAGAACAATAGAGCATAAATAAGTGTAATGGAAAGCAGCATAACAAAGAGCATGAAATATATGTGTGCTAACAGGAAAATGTTGAACCTCAAAGAGTTCTCCCTTCTCTTTGACAAACATGAAACCGAAACGTGCTTTACCCAAACTGTATTATAATGATATTCCTTGATGAATTAGTCTGCTTCTATACATTAATACATTTTTTCCAATCATATCGCTATTATTATGTTTTGTGTAATATTGCTATTGACAAAGTATTTCTGACATAGAACTTTAAGAGTGAAATCTATATCAACTATAAATCATGGCAATAGACCTGCCAGCATAAGTATTTCATATTTTATTTATTCTGGGTTTCTATTTATTGCCTGAAGAAGTCACAAGGAAAAACAAACAGTTCACCTCTTGAGTTAATTCGTGTTGACAAGGAGCACTGTAATACCAAACAGAAAGCAGAATGGGTCTATGCTCTGGGGTGGGAGAGTAGACAGAAGAGACAGTGATAATAAAAGCTTTAGCATTAGAGGGACTTTAAAAATAATTATGTTTTACTTTGTGGTGGTTAGTATTTAAAGTTATTCTGCTGTAACAAAAATAAAGATTAATTAAGTCTATGAAAAACTTCATAAAATATTTCATGTTACATACAAGTATTGTATTTACATGGCACCAGATAAAGTAAAAATTCTGGACAAGCATCAGCATTTTTCCTCAGATGAAACTAAATGTATTACGTTAATATCTATTTAATTACTAGCAGAAAAAAGATTACCATGAGATGTTCAAGAAGAGTCTGAATAGCGCACTGTATTATAAAGTGTGCTTACGCATTATACATAGGGTTAAACTTCTAACGTTTCTTCTAATAATTCTGTGATTTTTGAGCAGGCATATAGGTTTGTAAAATCATCTTGATTTTCTCTGTGAAATACAAAAATAAAGTGTAATTTTCTTTGTTTTTTCTTTCTTTTTTCTTTCCTTCTTTATTTTTCCTTTTATTTTGAAGGGCACTTTTTCTGACCTCAAGGAGTGTTCAGTATACGTCCCTGCATTACCCTATAAGGGCTGTGCAATTGATAGTCACTGAACTAACCAAATATTTTTAACACATATATACTTTATGTACATTCAATTTTTATACTTTCAATTCACTTCTTTACCTAACACTTTTGGATGTTTCTGTGACAGGTTAGTATACAATTCCTAAAACTAACGATTCTCAGAATGTGTATTGTGAGTGGGGACAGACCCTCCCAAATTAGACCGTTATAGTGGGTCCTCTGAAAAACAGATGACAAGAGGGATAAAATGTGCCAGGATTTGATTAATGGAAATCCCTGTTTGAGAGAAAATAGGGAGGGTGTCAGACAAGGCTGGAAAACCTATCAGGCTGATGTAAAGTTGACCTTCAGTAAAGGCAAGAGGGAGAGAAAGTTGGATGGGAGAGATTAAAGAAGGTTTGACAAAGCTTTCAGGTAATTCTTGAGCCACAGTTGCCTCAAAGTAGTCACGTGTCTCCCAGGAATGTTTCTGCCTTACGTTCCTGCTGCATTTAGTTATTGGGTAGGAGAAACCTCTAGGAAAGCATGGCCGCAGCAAAACAGAGCAATGGAATTTGGAAAGCAGCAACAGGGGATTTTGATAACCCGGGTTCCCTACATTTGCAGGTCTTCATGTATACACATTGACCTGGAAACATGTACAAATATGTTCACAGCGCTTCTGGTTTCAGTCCAGCGTGTGAACTTGAAAGCTGTCTCTTCTTGCTTATAATAAGAAAAAGCTGAGCAAACTGAAAATCAAGTACCTTTCTTGGACCCATCAGATAAACAGAATCGAACAATTAAATAAATAGTTGGCAGTTGGTGAAAGTAAGGTTTCTCACTCTCAGACTAAGAGGGTACATATGAGCATGGGGGAAGGCTAGAATGATCCATTTAGTAATGGATTAGAGTTGGAGACATCAGTATGAACTCATTTTAGCTTAATACAGATGGATATATATATATATATACATATATTAAAATATTTTTGCATATGTACATACACATGGATTAGTGTACATGTGTATTATAGGCATACCTTGTTTTATTGCACTTTGCTTTTTGTGCTTTGAAGATAATGCATTTTTTTACATATTTAAGGTTTGTGGCAATCCTGCCTCAAGCCAACACCATTTGCTCACTTCATCTCTGTGTCACATTTTGGTGATTCTCACAATATTTCAAACTCCTATTATACTGGTTATGGTATTCTGTGATCAGTGATCTTTAATGTTACTATGGCAAAAAGGTTACAACTCACTGAAGACTCAGATGATGGTTAGCATTTTCTAACAATAAAAGTATGTTTTAATTAAGGTATGTACATTGTATATTTTTAGACATAATGCTATTGCACACTTCATAGACTACAGGATAGTATAAACATAATTTTTATATGCACCAGAAAACCTGGTGGCGCAGTGGTTGAGAGTCCGCCTGCCGATGCATTCGTGCCCCGGTCCGGGAAGATCCCACATGCCGCGGAGCGGCTGGGCCCGTGAGCCATGGCCGCTGAGCCTGCGCGTCCGGAGCCTGTGCTCTGCGGCGGGAGAGGCCACAACAGTGAGAGGCCCGCGTACCGGAAAAAAAAACAAAAAAACAAACAAACAAAAACAAACAAAAAAAACACTTGTGTGACTCACTATATATGATATTCACTTTACTGTGGTGGTCTGAAACTGAACCCGCAGTATTTCCCAGGTAGATTGTATTTCCTTCGTCTGTTGGTTGAAACTCCCTAAATACAAGGGCATTGTAATAGGAACAAACAGACCTAGTGCCCAGATCTGGGTTTCTAGTACTGTTTACCAATAAAAGGAACCAGGGCTCCTTGAATAAATGGCTGAGTCTAGGACTGGGGTCGAGAATATACCACCTGAGCATGGAGCATCTTCTAATGCCAGAAAGTAAGGAACTGCTAAAAACAAAAACAGCAAACTATGTAGTATGTCAAAACGGCAGAGCAGCCAACATAAAGAGCTCCCAATGGCCAAAGGTGGAACAATCTGAGCAGGAAAATAATTTATGTTCAACAGGAATACGCCATGGGCTACCTATTTGAGCCGGGCTAGTTAACTGACAGCAATCAAGAGCTGCATTCTTCTTTCCTTAAATTTTAGTGTTTACCTTTACACAGCTGTATAGATAAGTATACAATATTGAATACATTGTTGTATTATTATTTTGAATAAAGTGTTATCTGTTAGATCAATGAAGAATAAGAAAAATAAGTTTTAACTTCACCTTCTCTTATTCTTTCTTCAATGCTCCTTCTTAATATGGGTATGAATTTCTAACCTATATTATTTTCCTTCTCTCTAAAAAACTGCTTTAATATTTCTTGCAAGGTAAGGCTACTGACAACAAATTACCTCAAGTTTTGTTTGTCTGATAAAGTCTTTCTCCTTCACTTTTGAAGGATAATTGCATAGGATACAGAACTCTAGGTCGACGGTTTTTGTTTTGTGTTTTTCCTCTCTCAACACTTTAAATATTTCACTCTTCTCTCTTCTTGTTTGCATGGTGTCTAAGAGATGTAGGATATAATTTTTATCTTTGTTTTTCTATCAGTAAGGTGTCCCCCCTACAACCCACCCTCGGCTTCTTTCAAGTTGTTTTTGTTTGTTTAATCTGTGATTTTCTGTAGTTTGGAGATGAAATGCCAAGTTTAGTGGGCTTTTTTCTTTTTAAATTATTCTGCTTGGCATTCTGCTTGGTGAAATTCTCTGAGCTTCATGGATCTGTGGGTCAATGATTAATAGGATACATTTTTCAGTCATTATTGCTTCAAATATTTCTTCTGTTCCTTCCCTTCTTTCTAGTATTCCCATTATGCATATGTCACACCTTTGGTAATTGTCCCACAGTCCTTAGTTAGTCTGTTCTGCTTTATTCAGTCTTTGTTCTACATCCATGTCATTCTTCATTTCTCTTATAGTGTTTTTGATCTCTAGCATTTCTTTATGGTTCATTTTTGTATTTCCAGGTCTGTTCACATGGCTCATCTGTTCTTGCATGCTGTCTACTTTATCCATTAGAGCCCTAGGTATATTAATCATAGTTTTAAATTCTAGGTCTGATAATTCCAACATCCCTGCCATGTCTGTGTCTGCTGCTTGCTATGTCTCTCCAAATCATTTTTTTTTTTTGACTTTTAGTATGCCTTGAAGTTTTTTTTCTAGATAACCTGGATTGATTACTGGGTAAAGGGAACTGCTGTAAATAGGCCTTTATTAATTTGGTGGTGAGGTGTGGGGAAAAGGAAAGTGTTCTCTAGTCCTATGATTAGGACTCAATCTTTTAGTGAGTCTATGCCTGTTGATTGTCAACTTCCCGAGTCTTTCTCAGTTTTTTCTTCCCTCCTTTGGTGGAATAGGATGGCTATAATGGACTGGATTTGGGTATATCTCTTCTCCAATGTGAAAGGCTAGAGCCAGGTGTTGTTAGGTAGTTTTCATCCTCCAAGATGGTTAGGCTCTGATGATACCCCAGCAGGTTAGGCTCTGGTAACTAGTTTTCCCTGAGGGCAGGCCTTATAAAGAAGTACAGAGCACTCTGGCGTATTTCAACTTGGTTACTTTTCCTCTCTCCCTGCTTGAAGCGAAGGAGATTTTCCTTTTATATTTACTATGGGAATCTGGTTGAGCTCCTAGGGTTAAATCTCACAACACTGTGGGCACCCTTTCTGACTTGGTCACGCTGGAGCGTTTACCTCTCAGTTATCCACACTGAGCCTCCAGCAATTAGTCAATTACAGTTCATGTCTCTACCCCAGAATTTGTCCCTGCAGTGGTTTCTGCTTATGAGCCTCTGCTCTGGTAAGATGTGACTCCCTGTATTTGCTTGTCTGTTTCTCCAATCTTGGGGGCAGTGATTTGCCCTGTGTCCTCTACTTTCTTATAGCATTTTTAAATGAGAGAAAATTCTTTCTATAAGAGCTGAGTACCAGGTAAGCCTAGAAAATATTCTATTAATTCAAAGATATCTTCCACGTATATCTTTAATGAGCTATGTAAATATTCTAGCCACTAGAGTATTTCTTCAAATAATATTTTTGAAGATCATCCAATAAGTTATCTGTATTTATAATTGTTTTTAATTTTTTAACTTATATGTTAAAATATAGTAAGACTTCTAAATCTCTATTTTGTTTCGTAATATGAATCCATCCAAATGAAAATAGAAGGTCCATGAAAAGATATCCCCACAAGTCAAGATATTTCAAAATTCAAGGACTGAATTAAAACATAAAAAAATTTAGAGAACATGTCACTTGAGTATTCATAGTTTTGTTCCAAATTCCTCCATTGATTTTAAATGGATAACATTCAATGGCTTCCTCTTTGTATGATTGTCTTTAATAATTGCAATTTCCTGAAATCTTCAGAAACTGAAATGTTTTGTAATCAATTTGTAGATATAGTCATTAGATTATTCCAAATGATTTCAAGGAAATTACAAAATAAATTTAGAAAACTTATTTATAAAGTTGTGTATGGTCATTATAAGACCCTTAGATTGTTTTAAAGGGTAGTTTTAAATGGTTCAAATATATTTTTTTAATCAATTAATTAATTTATCTTTTGGCTGTGTTGGGCCCTCATTTCTGTGCGAGGGCTTTCTCTAGTTGCGGCAAGTGGGGGCCAGTCTTCATCGCTGTGCGCGGACCTCTCACTATCTCGGCCTCTCTTGTTGCGGAGCACAGGCTCCAGACGCACAGGCTCAGCTGTTGTGGCTCACAGGCCTAGTTGTGGCTCTGTGGTATGTGGGATCCTCCCAGACCAGGGCTCGAACCCGTGTCCCCTGCTTTGGCAGGCAGACTCTCAACCACTGAGCCACCAGGGAAGCCCCTGGTTCAAATATTTTAAAATTCTAATTAATGAAAGACAAAAAAAAGAGAGCACATGTTGCTAAGTTGAAATCTTTTTATATTAAATATTAATTTTCTAACAAATTTTGTAGTTTAAATTCACTTTATATATAAAATGTTTTTGTATTTTAAAATTATACAATCTATTCTAGTCGGCAGCTTATTTGGGTTCAGTGATAAATTATGAGTGCTCCAGAGACAATGAAAGTACATTTCTCCTGTATATCGTTTCTAACTTAATAAGACCAGCTATGTGATCTGAAATCATAGTATTTATCTTCATTCAAAAACATTTTAACTGAATGTTCGAAAGTACTAACAGTGTCAGATGTTTCCCCTTCAATGAATAAGTTTCCACAAGCTTTATATCAACAAAAATAATGACATCTTATTTGAATTCAGGTAACTGATTTTTTAAAATTTTATTTTATTGTGAAAAGAACATTTGAAATAAGATCTACCCTCTTAAGTGTACAGTATTTTATTGTTGCCTATATGTACAATGTTTTATAGCAGATCTTTAGAACTTAGTCATACTGCTTAAGCGCTTACTCACTCCTCATTTCCCCAGCTTCCTAGTCCCTGGAAACCATTATTCCACCCTTTGATTCCATGAATTTGACTACTTTAGGTACCCCACATAAGTGGAATCATGCAGTATTTGTCTTTCTGTGGCGTATTTCACTCAGCATCATGTTCTCAAAGTTCATTCATGTTGTTGCTTATTGCAGAGTTTCGTTCTTTTTTAAGATTGAAAAGTATTTCGTTGTATGTCTATACCACATTTTCTTGATCTATTCACTAATGGACATTTAGGTTGTTTCCACAACTTTTAAAATACTGCCTGCTCCTATACACCCTTCACCCATTTTCCCCTAATGTTAAGATCATGTGTAATTATGGTATAGTTATCAAAATGAACAAATTAACATTTTTACAATTTATAAACCACACAGCTTATTCTGAGTCGCCATTTCTCCAGTAACATACTTTTGTGGACTATTGGTCAGATAGTTTGCATGTCTCTCAACTTGGGATTGTCAGATGTTTTCTTATGACTAGATGTGGGTTTTGTAGTTTGGAGAAGAATATCACAGAAGTAAAATGACTTTTCTATTACACCATATCAAGGGGCAAATTATATCATCATGACTTTTTGCTGATGAAATTTACTTTGATCACTTGGTTACGGTAGTGTCTGCTAGGTTTTTCCATTTTCCAGACTACTTGTTAGAAGTGCATCATTAAGTCTGGCCTTTGCTGAAGCAGAGGGAAATTAAGCTCCACCTGCTGGAGGGAAGAGTATAAAAGAGTTTTTCCATACACTAAAATCACAACTGTCATTAATTCATATTTTGGAGGAGATAATTTGAGGCTATGCAAATATCCTATTTCTCCTTAAAATTTCACCCTTGTATTTTAGGATTCACCTATGTCTCTTGCCTATAATTATTGCTATGGCAATCTAAGGGTGATTTTCTACTTTCCTCATCGCTCCTAGATTTATAATTTGGATTTGTTTTGGAAGAAGGATGTGTCCTTTACCATTTATTTACTTATTCAATCACTTATTTATATCAGCATCATTGATATTTAATACTCTTTTATAATATTATCGCCCTTTTTTTTTTTTTTTTTTGGTGTTCCGATGTTCTAGCTTTGGTCATTGGGAGCATTTTCCACCTAGTTTCTGTGTCCTTTTGACATGCCCCCAATTTTACTTACAAGCACTTTCTTACTTTTGGCCTTACAAGAAGCTCTGGGTTCATCTTATATTATCTTTGATCTAGCCTTAGAAAATAGACATTCATCTGTAGAGCTTTGTTTCCTTCTATTGGATAATGGCATTTGGAAACAAAGATAATGGGCACTAGGCGACTGACGTGTCATTGCTTCTAGTTTGTTTCAAGAGACTGAGCTAGGATATATAAAGGGTATACTAAGTCTTCCACATAAAACACTCGATATTTAATTCTGTATCTACCCATCTGCAGATATATTAAGATAAACATGAGTTGATACTGATATCTCCTACTCTAATCCAGTAACAGAGGGGACATTCTAACCTCCCCTCTTTCCTGTAAGCTTATTTTTAACTTCTTTCCAAGACAGTGAGAAACTTGGCTCATAATATTTATAATTCTTTTTACTTATGCCCTCAACCCCAGGATACAGTACTCCTTTAAGAAAAAAAAAAAAAAAAGCTAGAATAGAGTATTTATGTGTGCTAATTTTTTGTCTTTCGCCTCACAGTATCCAGTTAAGACACTGTTTTACAAAGTTACTTGTGTCAGCTACTTTATTTCCACCTTTTGATGGGGTTTATCATATATTTGTAATATAATTAGATCATCTGTCACAGTATGCATTTCTTCTTGTGATACCTAAAATGATTTGGTTTTAATATTTATGCAGCAAAGTACACTGTTTGTGGTGTATACTTCTGTGAGTTTTGGAAAAATACAGAGTCAGATCTTGAGCTCGTGTTATGAATTTACCACCACCATCCAGAATAGTTATATCACCCTAAAAATATCCTTGTGTGACACCTTTCTAGTTAACTCTCACCCCCAACTCCTGTTCTAGCCTAATAAATTTAACTTTTACAGAATGTCATGTAAATGGAATCAGACAATATTTGTGTCTAATTATAGACAATGAGGAATAAAGCTCACATAAATACTCCATATAAGTTTTTGTGTGAACATAAATTTTCATTTCTCTTAGGTGCATACCTAGGAGTAAGATTACAGTGCCATGTAGTAAGTGTTTGTATGGAACTGCAAATATTTTTTCCCTCAAGGTAGCTGTACCATTTGTGTTCCCACGAGTAATTCTAGTTTCTCTACTGCTACATCATTGTCAGCACTTGGAGCTGTCAGGGTGTCATTTTTTTTGAGGTTGTTTTTTATGTTTTAACCATTCTAATAGGTGTGTAGTGGTACATTATTGTCAATTTATTTTGCCTTTCGTTGACGACTAAAATTTTTAAGCATCTTTTTTGTGTTCATGGGCCATTCATAAATCTTCTTTGGTGATGTGCTGCTCAAATCTTTTGTCCAATGGGATGTTTTCTTTGTATTATTCAGTTTTAAGGTTTCTTTCTATATTATAAATACAAGTTCTTTACCAGAAATGAGTTTTGAAAATATTTTCTCCGAGTCAGTTGCCTCTCTTTTCCAAACTTAATAGTGTCTTTTAAAGAAGAGAAGTTTTTAATTTCCAAGTTGCTAACTTTTCTTTTTCTGTTTATAGCTTGTAGGTTTGTATGCTATCTAAGAAATCTTTGCTTACCAATGTCACAGATGTTTCCTACTATGTATTCCACCAGAATGAATTATAGTTTTAACTCTTACATTTATGCTTAGGATACATTTTGAGTTAATTTTTTCTTATAGTGTGTGTAAATGATCAAGGTTCATTTTTTACATAAAGCTACATAATTTTCTCAGCGCTATTTGTTGAAAAAAAAAAAACCTGTCTTTTCTCTATTAGATTACTTTGACACTATGTCAAATATCAATTGACCAGATATGTTTGGGATTAATTCTGGACTCAGCCATGTTCTATGGACCTACCCATCTAACGATTTGCCAATAACACACTCCCTTGATGTAGTTTTATAAAATCAGATAATGGGAAAATTCTAACTTCATTAATCTTATTAAAAATTTTGACTTTTAAATATTTCAATTTACATGTAAGTTTTACAATATATTTGAAAATTTCTATTTAAAAAAGGCATATTGGAATTTTGATTTTGGTTGCAATAAATCTGCAGATTAATTTGGAAGGAATTAACCTCTTAACAATATTGAGGTTTCCAAGTCATGAATGTGGTATATCTCCATTTATTTAGGTTTTATTTAATTTCTCTCAGTAATACATCATAGTTTTCAAAATACAGTACTTGTATGTATCCTTTTAAATGCACTGTTAAGAATTTCATGCTTTTGATAATATTTTAAACCACCTTTTATTAAATTTTAAGTACCAATCTTGTTGTCAACATATAGAAATATGGTTAATTTTTATATGGTAACCTTATGTGATCTTGCAAGGCTCAATTATTTTAGTAGTTAGTACATAATCTTGTTATCTTTCCATCAGAAGAGTTTTACTTCTTTCTTTTCCATCTGTACATATTTCTTCTTTTTCTACTGACATAAAACATTGGGAAGTCCTGAAGGTTATAATTTTTTTGTTTTCTTACTGTCAAATATTTCAGAATTCTTTTTGTGTTAATATTTTATTTTTGATTTCTAAATGATTTGAATAGCTATTAGAAGGTCTCTTTCTTTTTTTAACATCTTTATTGGGGTATAATTGCTTTACAATGGTGTGTTAGTTTCTGCTTTATAACAAAGTGAATCAGTTATACATATATTCCCATATCTCCTCCCTCTTGTGTCTCCCTCCCACCCTCCCTATTCCACCCCTCTAGGTGGTCACAAAGCACTGAGCTGATCTCCCTGTGCTATGCGGCTGCTTCCCACTAGCTATCTACCTTACGTTTGGTAGTGTATATATGTCCATGTCACTCTCTCACTTTGTCACAGCTTACCCTTCCCCCTCCCCATATCCTCAAGTCCATTCTCTAGTAGGTCTGTATCTTTATTCCTGTCTTGCCCCTAGGTTCTTCATGACCATTTTTTTTTTTTTAGATTCCACATATGTGTGTTAGCATACGGTATTTGTTTTTCTCTTTCTGACTTACAGGAAGTAAAGTCTCTTTCAAAGCCTTGGGAAGGAAAGCTAAGACCTATAATGAACCACGTTACATTCACTCCATTGGCTTAGTTGTAAAAGTGGAAACTGACAGCAGGAATTCTTTTATTTATATTTACTGTATAAATACTCAACATAACAAATGTATACAATATAAAAATGTTCCATTTGTATAGATTGATCCTTCCTATTAATACACACATTCATAAGGATTCCTTTGATAGTCCATCAGTTGCCTTAAAAATATAGATGAGCTTTCTCACCTTGAAAGCTGTTATGCCAGAACTGTGGACAGTGTCCCATGAAAGGATTTTGCTCTGCTTCAGGCTAGAGACTAAACCTTCAAGCTGTGAGAGCAGGAGGTTCATCATGCACCTCTACAGTGACAGCAAGTAACACTGAACCATAAAAGCTATAGTGGTGGGCTACTTTTTGGTGGTTTGTCTTCCAAAGAGTGTGACTTTTCAGACTTTTGCTGCGATTGGCTACATGTGTGACCCTAAATATGATTAAGGCATAGATAACAATTCTTCTAAACCCACAAATAGGCTGAAGGTTTTATGAATATGGAAATGAGATAACTCCTGTATTGATGCTATTAAGGTACTATGGCCATCACTGGGACTTAGAGTCACCACTCACCGTCTCACCCATTTTATAGTAATATCTATGAAATTTTCTTGACATTATTTAATTGGGCAACATTAATATTTCTTGTTTATATCCAGATATATTTAGATATTACTCTCTAAGTATAATATCCAAATACATATAATTCATATCCAATACAATCATTATTATAAACTTCATGAAATAATTGTTGTTCATTTGGTTTTTCACTAAAACTTTAATTTTTTTTTCTTTGTTACCATTTTAAAACAATCAAGGGCTTCCCTGGTGGCACAGTGGTTGAGAGTCCGCCTGCCGATGCAGGGGACACGGGTTTGTGCCCCAGTCTGGGAAGATCCCACATGCCGTGGAGCGGCTGGGCCCGTGAGCCATGGCCACTGAGCCTGTGCCTCTGGAGCCTGTGCTCCGCAACGGGAGAGGCCCCAACAGTGAGAGGCCCATGTACCGCAAAAACAAAAAAAAAAACCAATCAAAATAATAAGCTTTTTCAGATATTATTCCATTGTGTCAGAGTTGTTATGTTATCTTGATTTATGTGTTTGCAGGGTGGTAATGAAGAAAGTTAGAAAGAAGCTAGGCTGTTTTTGCATCTTGCTGATACATTAATGAGAAGACTTTTCCTCCTTTACCTCATTTATCCCAGATTACCAATAATTAATCACATGAAGTCATTTATGAACATGATGTTTCCAAACTTCTCCCCTTAATTCCTGCTTTTAATTAAAAATAATCTTCTACAATTTGTTAATATGGTGTATCACATTGATTGATTTGCTTATATTGAAGAATCCTTGCATCCCTGGGATAAACCCCACTTGATCATGGTGGCTGATCCTTTTAATGTGCTGTTGGATTCTGTTTGCTAGTATTTTGTTGAGGATTTTTGCATCTATATTCATCAGTGATATTTGGCCTGTAGTTTTCTTTCTTGTGACATCTTTGGTTTTGGTATCAGGGTGATGGTGGCCTCGTAGAATGAGTTTGGGAGTGTTCCTCCCTCTGCTATATTTTGGAAGAGCTTGAGAAGGATAGGTGTTAGCTCTTCTCTAAATGTTGGATAGGATTCGCCTGTGAAGCCATCTGGTCCTGGGCTTTTGTTTGTTGGAAGACTTTTAGTCATAGTCTCAATTTTGGTGCTTGTGATTGGTATGTTTATATTTTCTAGTTCTTCCTGGTTCAGTCTCGGAAGGTTGTGCTTTTCTAAGAATTTGTCCATTTCTTCCACGTAGTCCATTTTATTGGCATATAGTTGCTTGCAATACAATGGAATATTACTCATCCATAAAAAGAAACGAAATTGAGTTATTTGTAGTGAGGTGGATGGACTTAGAGTCTGTCATACAGAGTGAAGTAAGTCAGAAAGAGAAAAACAAATACCGTATGCTAACACATATATATAGAATCTAAAAAAAAAAATTGTTCTGAAAAACCTAGGGGCAGGACAGAAATAAAGATGCAAATGTAGAGAATGGACTTGAGGACATGGGGAGAGGGAAGGGTAAGCTGGGATGAAGTGAGAGAGTGGCATGGACATATATACACTATCAAATGTAAAACAGATAGCTAGTGGGAAGCAGCCACATAGCACAGGGAGATCAGCTCGGTGCTTTGTGACCACCTAGAGGGGTGGAATAGGGAGGGTGGGAGGGAGACGTAAGAGGGAGGAGATATGGGGGTATATGTATATGTACAGCTGGTTCACTTTGTTATAAAGCAGAAACTAACATACCATTGTAAGGCAATTATACTCCAATAAAGCTGTTAAAAATAAATAAATAAAAAGAATCTAAGTACTTGCTTTCAAGCTATTTCTAAATATTAATTCTCCAGAAAATACTCAAAGTCAGCAATATTTGCTCTGTATAAAAAATAATTTCCAATTAAATCCTTGACTTTTTTCATTTATATATACGTGGTAAGGAATAGATTGTATTACCATAGCTAATTTTTGCATGAGTTACACATGTACCAAGGGGAATCTTTGTACGTATCTGTCTATCATCTGTCTATCATCTCTATCTAAATTAATTATAATTGGTGCCTATTTTTGACAAGCAAAGCTGCAATCTGGCTTATTGTTTTTAACTCATTCTGTCTTGCTTAGTAAGACAAACGAAATCAGAACTCAGGACCTAAAACTGTGTGTGTTGGGTGGGGTGGCGGGTCAAGGGGGAGGATGTAATATGTCTGCCTGCATGTAAAAACAGAAGTTCTGCTTAAGTTTCCTGTTAGCTGACAGATAGTCATGACAGATAACAATTAGTTAACATGAATTAGCATCCAGGTCACATTCATGGAGACTATTTTTTAAAAATCAATTATCTTGATGGAAGGATTAGCATACATGAGCATTGACTAAACATGATTCTCTGGTGTGAATGCTCTAGCAGAGAGTATCCAATAAAAATCTATTCTTTTTAAGGACTTCTCATAAGACACTTTCCACAAACTTAAACAGAAAAATATATAATTTCTTAGTAACTTATGCATTTCTTGTTTTATCTCTCATCCAGTTTTATTGCAACTAATTCTTTTTTTATTTTTTTAAATTAATTTCTTTATTTATTTTTGGCTTCATTGGGTCTCCGTTGCTGCACGTGGGCTTTCTCTAGTTGCTGGAGCGGGGGCTACCCGTTGTTGTGGTGCACGGGCTTCTCATTTCGTTGGCTTCTCTTGTCGTGGAGCATGGGCTCTAGGCACGCAGGCTCAGTAGTTGTGGCTCACGGGCTTAGTTGCTCCGCGGCATGTGGGATCTTCCCAGCCCAGGGCTCAAACCCGTGTCCCCTGCATTGGCATGCTGATTCTCAACCACTGCGCCACCAGGGAAGTCCCTGCAATTAATTCTTATCCTTTCTATTTCACTACTACATTTGAAGTTCTTCCAGGTCAGGGTCATATTTTGCCATTTTCATGTTCTAGATCCTAACCTGTATCTGGCAATTACTAGACTTTTCAGTAAATGTTTATTGAATTAATCACAAAGCTGCATTAAACACATAAAATTACCTTAGAAAATAAAATTATAAAGATAAAATTAATAAATAATTTTTCTTAATTTCCATTAAAGAACTCTGGACCAATAATAAAAATTTAGTAAACAAATTATTTTACTGCTTGCCTGCTTTAACATCAGTATTAAGGCTTAGGTCATGATTTATATTTATAATAAAATAAACTCAGAGGGCTTCCCTGGTGGTGCAGTGGTTGAGAGTCCACCTGCCAATGCAGGGGACACGGATTCGTGCCCCGGTCTGGGAAGATCCCACATGCCGCGGAGCGGCTGGGCCTGTGAGCCATGGCCGCTGAGCCTGCGCGTCTGGAGCCTGTGCTCCGCAACGGGAGAGGCCACAACAGTGAGAGGCCCGTGTACCGCAAAAATTAAAAAAAAAAACAAAAAAACTCAGAATTATCAAAGTGTCATAATGTATTGACTTTTGAGAAAAATAATAGATGTTTGTTTCTTCCTTCTAATGCAGAGTCAAAATTTGTCAGTTAAAGAGATAAACTTCCTCAACAAATTCTCATAAAGGGACTGACTCATTATTAAACAACATTTAAAATCTGTGTACACAAAGAAATTAAGTTGTAATAGAGATAATTTTACTTTCTAGGTAATAAGTTAGAGAGCCACTGAAAGTCAATCATTACTGGTTGATCTAGCTCTCATTGCACAGAGTATCTTCCCAGAAAGCTTTATATTTTCTTTTATGTTTGAAAATTATCTGAGAGTATATTTTATGGAAGATTCTTTTCATTGAGTGTGAGAAAATGGTATTCCATTGTGCAGATTTTATAGTTTGTAATAAATGTAACTTTCAAAAGATTTAATTATTCTTTAGTGATGGGAATAAAACTACTGTTACATAATGAGGTTATTCTTGGTATATTCATAGTGAAAAAGCATTCTCCAATTTTTTAGTGAGGGAAATGATTTAAAGCAAACTTTTTTTTATAGATGATTAGATTATATAGTCTTCATTGCCATAAGCTCAACTTGTGACTGTAAATTAAGTGAACAATTAAACAATCAGAAATTGAATGTTTGTGGGCGGTATTGAAGTCATGAAGCAAAATATTCAACAAAAATAGAACAAACTCTATGCTAAATTTTGTAATGTTGAATAAGGTAGAAACTCTGTCTTCTTGGAACTCACAGTCTAACAGAATGGAAAGGAAAATAAACGTTTGTGAAAAATAAAGCATCCCTTTCAATACACTGATAGTTGCTCTGGTAGAAATGTGTGAGGATCTATAGAAGCACAGAAAAACTGTTTCAATCAAAATAATGTTTTTCTCCTTGTCCATGTTAAACATTTTCTCTTTCTTTTTCTTTTTTCTTTTTTTTTTTTAAATCATTGAAGACACAGTGTTCTCTAGAAGTTCAATGCAGTGAATATATATTTTTTCAAATAATAGACTATATTTCTTAGAGCAGTTTAAGTTTATAGGAATAATATTTCTTTTTAGAAGCAGTTATTGGATGAAGTTAAGCCATTTCTGTTGTTCAGGACAAGAAAAACTATAGCAGGATATAACTTTACAAAGCTCATTTTAATCATGGAATCTTTCTTTCTTTGAAATATTTTACAGTTTTACTTTTCATACACAGAACTTTTGATACTCTGTACTATTCATAGTAATAGTAGTAAAAATAGAAGGTTATTTGTTGGGTGCATCTATGAATTTATAAGTATATGAAGGGTTGAGTTTCTCAATAAAAATTATTTGCTAATTGAACCATACCTTTCCACAAAGAGGATTTAAAGTCATGTAAAACACAAAAAGAGTTGTAGTATAAATTAGAAGCAAGAGTGAATTAAAAAAGCAAACCTTATTCATAAAATATGTTCAAGAATGAGATAGAAGTTGCATGTTATAAAAAAGAGAATTTGTTTCTATCAAAAAAAGCACAAATCATTTCAAAACCAGTGAATTCTTTCTTAATACCTTCCACAACTTTTTAATCTATTCTTATTCTTCATTGAAATTCACCATACATATAAAGTTTACAACACATTTTAGTAGAGATTTTTCTTCAGTAATAAAATATAATTCTCAAAGCTTTGGATAAACCATTAAAGCAAAAGGGTCCTAACCTGACATTGGAACGGAAACAAAAAATCCATAAAGGCAAACCAAACCGTTGACAATCAGTGGTTTAAATCATCAAGAGATCATGGGCAATTCTATCATATAGTAGCAACCTATATTAAACTAATTAAAATAATAGCATTTTAAAGTAAAGTTATTTTATCTATTCTATGTTTTATAATATTCTTGCTTCTAAAATATCCATATAAAGGCTAGACCAGTCAAAGTCAAGGCCAAAAAAAAAAAAGTAGAAAATGATAATCAGTTTAAATAAGAAGTGATCTAATACAGGGAGTTATATGCTTAAAATATTGGGGGGATTTTTAAACTGAGCCTTCAGGAATGACACTGAGAACAAAATGAACTGACTCACCAAATATTTATTAGATTTATTAGGAGCTACTATACAGCTACTGAGGTTACTGCTAGAGAAAGCTATGCTGAAATCAGGAAAGCAACACTACCATTGCCGATGCAAGAGCTGCAGAAAACCCAGGAAAAACTGGAGAATAGACAATTATAGCCATGATCCAGGGATTTAGATGTCAGATTTTAGTTCAGTTTTACTGACCTAGGCAGACTTGGCTAGGAACTGAAAAATCAATGTGCCTTAGTTATAAATTTGCTAAAGGTCTAGCATAGAATATTATCACTGAAGTAAATTTTGTTTGGAGTGTTACCAGGAGGTCTACATGGGCTTTGAGCTTTGTTATTGTTAAAATCGTGTGGGGTGTGGGTATGTGTGAGTGTGACTGTGCTCATGTTTTGCTCTTGTAGTATTTTTTCTTTCCTCATTACCCTCCTATTTATGATTCTAGTATTATCTCTTTCAAGATCTTTTATCTTTTCTCTCTTTGTCAAATACAAAGTGTATTACGGTGGGAAGATAATTGAATTTTTAATTAGAAAACAATTTAAAATCCAAACTCCACCAATTATTAGCAGTGTGAGGGTGCTCAAGAGAATTTAAGTTTACTGTGGCTGAATTTCCTCATTTGTAAATCATAACATAAACTCACTCAATATCTGCCTTCTCAAAAGACATAGCAGCTCTCAGTGATTCTAAAACCGTTTCCCAAACTTTACAGAACTCACGTCTTTTACTTTAAGGCCAAATGCCTGTGGGTGAAATACAGCTCTCACGTTATGCAAGAGTTTCACATGAGGGGACTCAGATATGGTGGGATGGGTGTTAAGGGAATTCCTCACACTATACCACAGCCAACCGTCTGTGTAGACAGAACTGGCTTTATGAAGTAGCATCAGAATGAAAAGGAATACCATAAAGATACTAAACTTACACAAAAAGAAAGAGAAAGAAAGAGGGATGGGAAGCACAAGAAAGAAGGGGAAAAGGGGAAAAAAAGATGAGGAACTGTGTTTGGGGGAAATAACCAAGAAATGAGGGAACACCCTCATAACTATTTTGTACTATAGACTATTTTAATAACTTAAGCTTTTTTTACTTTTAATAAAGTAAAACAAGCTTAATTTCAGGTGATAAAATAAAAAGATAAGAGAAAAATTTTTTGCTTAATAGGAATATATAAGCATTGTGTATTTATAATTCAACCAGTATAAGTAGTAAATCAATTAACTAACTAGAAACAGCAAGAGCCACAAGGCTGTATTGATTGATTTTAATTAAAGACTTGGATCATTTTAAAATAAAGCAAAATTATTAATTAAATAATTTTATTAATTTAATAAATTAATTAATAAATTTATTAATTAAATAATTTAAGTAATTAACTTTAAAATATCTGAATTATTAATTTAATTAATTTTAATAAATACTTTTATTCTTTTCAAGAGGCTGAATATTTTGATATACATGACTGTTAGATGAACTGATAGCATAGAAAAGGCTGTGAAGCCAGCCTATTCACTAATATATTTAATGCACAAAGACTAGCACTTAGTGTATAATAAATATTAGCCTTATTATTTTTATTATATCCACTTAGTTTTAAAATCCAATATACATCACTACTGTGGTTATAGTTAGATATGATATTGGTATTATTGATAAAATTAAATGGTAATTATGTGTTAATTTAGGCTATATTTATGTTTTGTTCAAAATTATGAGTAATAATTCAAATATTAACTAAAGAACTTTCATACAGTTTTAAATTACTTAAGTACAGTCTACATTATAATTATCTATAATCCATTCTAAAAGTGCTAGTCCTCCAAATAAGACATACAGATGGCCAACAGGCACATGAAAAGATTCTCACCATCACTAATTATTAGAGAAATACAAATCAAAACTACAATGAGATATCACCTCACACCGGTCAGAATGGCCATCATCAAAAATCCTACAAATAATAAATACTGGAGAGGGTGTGGAGAAAAGTGAACCCTCCTACACTGTTGTGGGAAAGTAAATTGGTGCAGCCACTGTGGAAAACAGTATGGAGGTTGCTTATAAAACTAAAAATAGAATTACCATATGACTCATCAATCTCACTCCTGGGCATATATCCAGAAAATACAAAAACTCTAATTTGAAAAAATATATGCACCCCAGTGTTCACAGCAGCACAATTTAAAATAGCCAAGGCATGGAAGCAACCTAAAAGTCCATCAATAGATGAATGGATAAAGAAGGTGTGCTGTATATACACAATGGAATATTATCCAGTTATTAAAAAAAGAATGAAATAATGCCATTTGCAGCAACATGGATGGACCTAGAAATGATCATGTAAGTAAAGTAAGTCAGACAGAGAAAGACAAATATCATATGATATCACTTATATGTCAAATCTAAAAAAATGATACAAATGAACTTATTCACAAAACAGAAACAGACTGACAGACATAGAAAACAAACTTATAGTTACCAAAGGGGAAAGGAGGAGAGGGATAAATTAGGAGTTTGAGATTAACAGATACACAAACTACTATATATAAAATAGATAAACAACAAGGACCTACTATATAACACAGGGAACTATATTCAATATCTTATAATAACTTATATTGGAAAAGAATATGAAAAAGAATACATACATATAACTGAATCACTTTGCTGTACACCTAAAACTAACACAATGTTGTAAATCAACTATACTTCAATAAAAAACAATATTTTTAAAGAAGTATAAAAGTGCTAGTCATGCATCACATATATTAGTAAGCCATGGGAACCTATTATTTAGGAAATAAACATATCCTGGGAAAGTAATGTGTAATATAAAATAAAGATTTTTTTTTTTTTTTTTTTTTCGGTACGTAGGCCTCTCATTGCTGTGGCCTCTCCCATTGCGGAGCACAGGCTCCGGACGCGCAGGCCCAGCGGCCATGGCTCACGGGCCCAGCCGCTCCGCGGCATGTGGGATCTTCCCGGACCGGGGCACGAACGTGTACCCTGCATCGGCAGGCGGACCCTCAACCACTGCACCACCAAGGAAGCCCAATAAAGATTTTTATACTGTGTAAATTTCAAATTCTTTCAAATTCTTGAAATTTATGTGGTTAACAGTATTTAACAATTAGACTGTTAATAATCATAAAAGATCCATTAGGGGACAAATCTGCAAAGAACTAATTATCTAACTAATCATAAGTCACATATAACAACCTGACCCAGGATAATATTTAAAACCTTCTGCATTCAAAATGAGTGATAAAGCACTAAAATGAGGAGAAAGAAAATTAACATGATTCTGAAGGAAAAGAAGGAGAGGGAGGTAGAAAGACAGGGTGATTTAAAAAATCTTTCTGAAATATTAAATTCTACCCCCTTCCAAAAGCCAATAAAAATAACAGATTTATTTTGGGGGTAATAAAAAGACTTGTAAAATAGCCATATGTAGACAATATTCTCTTCCTGATATTACATTTTATGCCTGATTCCTGCTACTTTGAAGTGGCTGTCTTTATTCCTGTTCTTTTACAATCGGTAACCAAGCAATTTATTGGAAATCAGTGAAAGGACAATTTCCATTCTTAATGTAAGGAAAGTGGAAGAATTAAGGAAGAGAGTTGAATAGGCAAAGACTCATTGTAGCAGAGGTTTCTATTTAAAAATCCATTTTAAATTAAGGTATACAGTATTTACTTTTGGTGGGTCTAAAATGCCATGCTCCAAGATTATCTGTTGATAGAGCCCTATATTCTATAGGACAGGATTTTTTTAACCATCGTGTTACACACGCCCTTGTTTAGCTGAGTTATTAAATTCTGATCAATGTAGATCATTCTTAGTAAAACTGAGCATGCCTTTGATATCTGTCAGATACTAAATTGAACTGATTCTGAAAATCTGTAAAGAGTGATTTACTACTTACAAAGAGTTGCTTAGTTTCAAGACTATGAAAAAGAAAAGTTCGTGTATGTCATAGAGCATGAGAGAATCCTGCTTTAACATCTTGCCATAAATAATGAATACTGATTGAAGAGTCAAGTCTTAATAACAAATGAATAAACAAACAAGCATGTTGTTTTTTTGGCAAATTTACTCATTTATTTGCCATGTTATTTTTTGAGTACCTACTGGAGAAGATGATGTGTTAAATGTGGACAACGTATCATATATAAAATATATAATATGTAAAATTCTGGTGCCATCTCATGTAATAAGCTTTCTTAGGAGACGTACCAATTATGAGCTACAGACATAAATTCAGATCCAATTGAACAAACACATATTTTACTCAATAATTTCTTATTATAGATCCTAAATTATTGATGTCAACATGTGAGTCATACATTGAAAAAAACAGTGGGCCAAAATGAGACATCAGAGTGAAGGCAGCTATCCCTAACCAACCAAGAATGGCGATGCAGCATGTCCTTCTTCCTCCCTTCTTTGCAGAACTTTTCTGCCCCAGGATCTGACTAACGTAATATCTCATTGCCACAGGGCCAATCTTGTGTCAAAAAGCATGAGCTTTGTTCCCATGTCAGACCAATCAGAGAGTTTCTCTGAAATGTAAACCTGATGAAGTGGGAAGAGGGGAGTTCTCTCTTTCTTCTATGTCACTAACTCCTCTTGCCATGTCAAGGAAAACCAACTGAATTAGGAAAGAGCGATCATAACACAGATCAAATAGAAGCAGAGAGGAGAGAAAGATGAATCATAGAATTCCTGAAACAAGTTCCGCTTTCCTTCTATTATGGAGCCATTGATGTTCTTTTTTTTTTTTTTTCTTCTTTTTTGAGGTTCTCATTTTACTTAAACTGATTTGAGTAGCATTTCTTTCACTAGCAACTTAAAAAGTCAAGTTTAAGAAGCAAACCTGGGTAGCATCTCAAGCTTAATTTGAGATCAAATGTTGGAAGGGATGGTGAAACAGCAAAGCACTGAGTTTAGAGGAGGCTCTTACTCAGTCCTGACAAATTCACATGGACATCTGGCTGTTGTCTCCTCCTTAAAAAGGCCACAGTTCCCTTGCCCATAATTATACCTCTGTAGTCTGAAGTCACAGTCCTCCAATTCTCTCATCTAATTCTATTACTGAAATCTTTCTATGTAGTCTTAATATGCTACACTGTAAGGTACAGGTAAATATAGAAATACTCAACCTCTGTATGTATATACATGTGCATATATATCTATGTATGTATATTTATTTTGCTATCAATTGATCTGTTCACTTATCTGCAATTTTATCATTCTCAAATAAGATCTAGTTATCTATCTATTATCTTTACCAACGTCATAATCTATCTTGTTAAATATTTAAACTTACTGTCATTGTAATTTGTACATATTTGGTTTCAATATAATGAGCCTGATGTTTCCTTAAATAAATAAGTAAACCATAAAAATATTAACACTGGTTAATCCAAGGTAGTGAGAATAGGATTAATGTTATTTAATTTTTTGTACTTCTCTATATCTATGTATTTTTATTTTTTAAACTTTTTATTTTTCAAATAGTTGTAGCTTCACATGCAATTATAAGAAATAATACAGAGAGATCCTCATGTACCCCTTACCCAGTTTCCTCCGATAGTAATATCTTACAAAACTATCATATAATAGCACAACCCGGGTAATGACATTGATATTTTCATCATCACAAAGATCCTCCATGCTGCCCTTGTATAGCCACACCCACTCATTCCTGCCCCCACTTCTTCCTTAACCTTCCCTAACCTCCTTAATAGCATAATTCTCTGAAGATTCATCTAGGTTCTTGCATGTTTCAATAGTTATTTCTTCTCATTGCAGAGTAGGATTACATAGTAGGGATGCACTGTTTTCCATTACACGTAATGAGTGGTCTGGTTTCACTATATCCACAACAGCATTTGGTGTCCTCACTATTTTATTTAGTTTTAAAATTTTAGCCATCCTAAAAAATGTACAGTGATATCTCATAGTGGTTTTAATTTGCATTTCCCTAGTAGTTAACAATGTTTGCATCTTTTCACAAGCTTCATATTTGCTATACTCTGATGAAATGTTTCGTCATGAGTTTTGAATGTCCTTTAAAACTCTTTGATGTTTGTCCTTTGTCAGATATGTGGTTTGAAAATATTTTCTCTCAGTTTTAAACTTGTCTTTCCATCCCCTTAACAGATCTTTTACAGACCAACAGCTTTTAATTTTAATAAAATTCAGTGTGTCAAATGTTCGTTTTGTGATTCATGCTTTTGGTGTCAAGTCTAAGAACTCTTTGCCTAGTACCAGATCCTAAAAATTTTTTCCTATTTTTTTCCTAAAAGTTTTACAATTTGTGTTTTACTTTTAAGTCCATGATCCATTTTGAGTTAATTTTTAAATAAGGTACCAGCATTCTTTTCTTTCTTTCTGTTGTTTCCTTTTTTCTTTTTCTTTTAGTAAAGCTTTCGGCAAAAGCTTGTCTTTAAAACAAAACAAAACAAAACAAAAACTTGCTCAGCAATTGATAAGAATTGTGTTATATTTTTTGTGATATATATCAATTTTAGGAAAATTGGCAACTCTACTCTATTGAGTCCTCCAATCCATGAAAGATTTCTGTCCATTTATTTGGATTTTCCTTGATTCCTTTCAACAGTGTTTTGCCGTTTTCAGCATAAATGTCCTGTACATGTTTTGTAAGATTTACACCTAAGTATTTCTCTTTTTTTGAGCAAATGTAAAAGATACTGAATTTTTAATTTTGGTGACCATGTTGTCATTGCTAGAATATAGAAATACAATTGATTTTTTAATGTTTTATATTCTGTGACTTTATTGAACTTTAAGCTCACTTATTTTTAGTTCTCTCTTTTTTTTTCTTTTTGTAGATTTCTTTGGAATCTAGTGTGGCATATCATTAGAATTGAAGTTGCAATGTGGGTCTAAGTTGCAGCAAATTTTGCACAAATATTGAACTTTCCAATGCAAGAATCCTCAAGCTAAGCAGTACTGAAAAAGTGACTATAAATTTTGTGTCGACAAATTTTGAAATTTTTTCAATAATAATCTTCACAGTTTATTCAAGTCTTAACCTAGAGAAATAACATATCAAAATTATGAACCTAATCTGACTAAATATTGCATTTCCCCATCTATATTGCTAACAGTATAGAAAGAATATTTGGCTCTTTTTTATGGACAACATCTCTAATTCATTCAGAAAACAACAAACACATGGAATATTTCACAAACCTATGGCCATTGTGAAGATATTTATGACATAAAATCTGAATGCATAAGGACATATACTTTTACATATATTTAATTTATCTCTCAAATATTGGTAACCCAAAGAAAATTGCCTTTCCCAAACATTCAAGTCCCTGACCACAATTCTATTTATAAACTTCTATTTCTTTTGTTAGTAGCTTCCCTAAAAATTTCAAAGGGAATAGAACCATGAATGTCATCACCTCAAATGAAATACCTTTCAAAGCATTTCTTTTTCTCTGCATTTTTTCCATGAATGTTCTTCCTCATTAGTTATAGATATCTTTGACTATTTAGTTTTCTGTAAGAAATTAGGTATTCCTTAAGGGAGACATTTTTAAAATATGCAGACTGTAATTCCTTACTCCAATTACTGTATAAATTTGGTTAGCTATTTACATTTAGCAAATTATGATATGGCTTTCCAAAATGCCAAATGGTGATATAAGATTAGGAGCCATATGCTTGAAAATGATCTCTTATATAGTTAGAAATCATCAAGGGAATGAAGGGATATTATGCAAGAAAATGTGCTATCCATAGCAACTAACAGTAGCATTTTAAATATAAACAGATTATATACAACTTTTGAATAGAACATACTATATAAGAGGAAACACACATCCCAAACATTTCAACACTGTAAATATTACATCTCTTTGTCACTCATATAGAATTATGGAAGTTTCAGCTCCCCACTTCCTATGAGGCCCAGAGCATTCAGCAAAAAGACAGATGGTGCTTCACCTCAGCAGAGTATCTGGGCCATGATAACTGAAAAAGCTGCACCATCTGGGACCTATCACGTGGGCTGTATTTATGTTCTCCAGAGTAGAGAGACAGGTGTCCACATTAAAAAAAATACTTGCCGTACTGTCATGCTTGTGTCCTAAGTGCAGAAAACATGATTTCTGTTCAAAGATGCTCGCAAATGAGTTTGCCCTTGGGATAATTTTCTTTGCATTCAAGTTAGAAATAATTAACTGAATGTTAGGAAAGTTTATGCCAGGATAAACTTAACTAAGGAAAAAAAAAAGCCTTTTGTTGTACCACTGCTATCATTTTTACTTCCTAACAAATAGTTTAAAAATTGAATTGATTATTCATGCCTATGTTCAATAGGTAAAACTTGCTTCTCAGCAGCACTAAAACATCAACTCATTGACTGATCCCTGAAAAATTTTTTTCCGTCTTTTTATTTTTTGGATAAGCTTAATTTCAATTTTATAGTATAGTCTCTAGGTTTCCATTGTATGCTTTATATGTAGTAGAAGGTGCTCTGCATATTTTATTAATTCTTTACTTCAGATACAAAACATGTACTGTTCATTTTTATTCATTTAGGTAAAGAGAGAGAGAAAAAAGAGAGACAGAAATAAGAAACTCTGAATAAGGGAATATGAATTTGAGTTATAGCCCTATATCTGTATAACTTTAGACAAAGCACTACGTTCATTGATTCTCCTTTATTTGTAAAATGATCATATACCACTAGATATTTTTTCCAGCTCCAAATATATGTTTTATGTATACTTATGGTTTGTTTATGCTCCGATTATTTTATTATTATTATACCATTATTTGTGAAGAGAAAGGATACCTCTTGATTGCCTCATGTAATATTTCTCAAAAATATATTTAAGATGATGGCCAATCAGAAAGCTTTAAATATAACATCTTTCTTTCTGTGTTTATGTTTATGTACACTTTGAAATTCTTCTCAGAGAACTGTTTAAATGTAATCACTGAAGAACATTGTTTCTAATGTCCCTGTACATGACATTTACAAAATAGTTTTTAAACTATAATTTCTACTAGATAAGGAAATATAAATAAGAATAATGGTATTAAGAATGTAATGTATCAGACAGTTAGATCTACCTCTGCCATCCTTTTATAACTGAATCATGGTTTTTCCACTTTGCTGTGTGCACTCTGACTGCCATGTATATAAAATAAGTGTCAGAACTCTTCCTGTGGGCTAATGAAGAACATTCAATTGACCATGTAAAATTCCTTAAAAGGAGTATCTGGAGACTGTATTTCAAAGATAGTCATGTCTATTCAATTATGAAGTGTGTGAAGGGTAGCAGAACATGCCACCCCAAAATATGCCACTTTGGTATACTGATTATTTTGAGCTGTAGGCACTTTAGAAACAGCAAATGCAAGGAGAAGTTTCTCTGAACTCCCATTCTCTGCCTAAAGACAGATCCTCCCAAAGGAACTCAGTTGTCAGAGATCCCTTTTCAGGGCCTTTCATCAACAGGGGAGATTGACTCATCACAGGAGAGGAGACTAGAAGCCCACACCGCACCCAGACAAACGGTCACAAACTATCGCACCTCCCAGCTATTCTCCTAAGGACCCATTCATCTTTCCTAAAAATTCATTTACTCTCCCCCAAGAGGCCTATATCTCCCCACACTTTCCCTGTTAAGATGGTATTTAAGTCTGAATTCTAAGCCACCTCTTTGAGTCACTTATTTTTCCCTGTGAATCTCCCATATATACATGAGGTATACATGTTAATAAACTGTTTGCTTCCCTGTTGTTAATCTGTCTTTTATTACAGCTAAGAACTTAGAAACGTAGAGGGAAAATTATTGTCCCTTCCCTACATATGCATTGTGTTCTGTTAATGTCCACAAGTGTTTATGAGTTACAGAGAGAGACCACAAGTACAATGGCTCATTGTGTTTCAAAAATGGAAATCTATTTGGGAAGACAAAAATACACAATAAAAAAAAGAATGCTGTAAAAAGCAAGTGCTAGATGTTTTAAATACAGGTTTAAGAGTTCTGAAGTGGGAAGGTAATGTGAACAAAGAGGATTATTGTTTCAGGACAGCTGTGTCATTATATGACTTTAGAGACAAGCTCAGATTGATAAGAAAGAAATAAAGGAGTCAGAAAAGCATATTCCTATATTAAATAAATTTAAGAAAACACTGAACAGCAATATGCAAAGAAATAGGCACTTGGCAACCCATGAAACTAAATCAGGCTTGTCAGCAATTTTAAGGCAATCTTATGTGCTAAGTTGATTGAAAATCAAATTCTACTGCATGTCAAAGTACAAAATGACATGTCACTGGTAAAGACTTTCGGTAGCAGAGCTGCAATCACCCGGAAGACACCACAGGATAGGAGTTAACTGCACTTTAAATGGTATTCCATGCAGTTTAAAGTTAATGAAATGGAAGCAGGCAATGCTATTTGGCTCTCAGTCACTGCCCATCTTTCCCACTCCTCCTCTTTGCCTCCCCTCCAAAGTAATTTTTTTCCATAATCTTGGGTGAGTTTAGATAAACCTTATTTAACTTATATTGGAAATTCCACAGAGAGGAGAAAAAAACTCACACGTTTGAAAACTATCTGTGCACAAAAACCTGCACCTGAAAATAAAATAACAGAATCTCTGTCATAGAACAGCTTCATGCAGTTTGCATGTATTTTAAAAAATGTATGGGTAGCTTTAGAAAAAGGGTTGAGAATTGCTAGCTTTATTTTCCATATTGATGTAATGCTGATATAGTGATTCAGCATTTTCAGACTATTCACTAGTGTCCGCATCGCTTTATAGAGATGACACATTACCTGGCTATCATTCCTAAAGATAACTTGTGTGAGGTTCAAGTTATAAAAGAAGTAAAATTATTTTAGATTAAGAAACTCAGCAATAGAATATCTATCATGAACAAGGTGAAATAATAAAGCGCAAATATGTATGTGTGTGTGTGTGTATATATATATATATATATATATATATATACCCCAATATATTTATAAGCAAATATGGTTATGTATTTTTATATATACATGTATATATATAACCACATTTGTCTACTTTGAAATTGGTGTTTTAAATCCCTAAAAATGCAGGAATTTTGATTAATTTCAACTTCATTCTCTTAAGCATGGAAAAGTAATTTATTTCACAACTGGCTGGGTCGTAGACAGGATTTTGGAATGATATTCTGATATATCACAGAACCAGAGTAAAAAATACAGGCAGTATTGATGCAGAGGTCTAGAACTGGAAGCTGGGGCTCATGTATTTGGGTTTGCCTCTGTTTTGCTCAGCACCACAGCCCAGCATCAGCACCATGCTTCTGTGTTTCCAACGAGAAAATGAATGAGGACGCTAGAAAAGAGTACAGAGCCAAAGAACTTTCTGGACGTGAGACTCTCCTACCTGCTTTTCTCTGCATTCTTGCTCCAGTCTTCCATCATTCTCTCTGGAAACTGCTTCATTCCTACAGCACATAGTTAAATATTTTAAAAATTGAACACCTAGTTTGTTTCCAACTTGGTGGTTTTCGCCACCAAAGAGAAATACTTAAGAATTATATAGCTTTGGGGACTGCAACAATACAAAGCAGGGCAGATGCAGTAGCTAGTGGAAATCAATGAATATGAGACAGAATTATGATCCAGTATTATGTACCTGCACTCACTGATATTTGAGAGAAGAACCAAAAGTATAACCCAGGTGGAAATTTTAGAATAAGGAACTGGAACAGGAGGTGCAAAGTTTTTCTTAAATGGCCATATAGTAAATATTTTAATTTTGTATACTACATGTATGGTCTCTGTTGCAATACTCTTCTGTTTTCAAGCCTCTGAAAATGTTAAAATATTCTCAGATCCAGGGCAAGGCAAAAACAGACTGCGGGTGAGATAGAACTACAGTTTGGCTGCCTGTGATTTAATTAAACCCTCAAGTTTTGATAACCACCTTGAATCAAAGTCAGAAAAGGAAAAGACAAGTGCCTCAGACACTCAACCTGACACTGTGCTGTGCTGGGGGATGTTTAACAATTGGCTTAAAAAATAAATAAAAACCAAAGAAAACAAAACAATTAAAACCTAGTTGTTAATGTTTGCCAGTCTTAATATTTCTGTCATCAAAAATTCACTGATATGTTGGCGCCAACTCCAACCAGTTCACCAGAGGAAACTGTCAAATTGTTAGGAGTTTTACAAGCAGTTAGCTATGGTGGGGATATATCTACCAAAACAATTGGCCGACACTACAAATCAGGAGTTTCTTCTTCTGGAGAACTGGTTATTAAACACTGACCACTAAAACATTCTCACCATGGTTGATTTTAAGTTACCAGATTGACATAATTGAATGTGGAGTTGGTAAGCTATGCACTGTAGCATGTCATTACAGAGTATTTACACCATAGAGATACAACAGGCACAAATAACTGCAACAGGATAGATAACAGGAAAATGTAGTGAAGTCATTAGGAAGTTGTAAATTTTGAGTACTTATTGCCCATATTTTCAATGTAATTTGTTTTATAGTGGTTCATATAATTTAATTTCTATTAATGCCCTGTTAACAACGGGCTCCTAAAAGTCCTGCAAGTTTAATAACTGAGTCTAGAGAAGTGGTATGACATGCCCTACTGAGGTAGAAGATTGATGGGCCCCAGGCTGAGCAGTTACAACCAGTCTCCTGCTGACACCTCAAGCTAAGACAGCAGCAGGAGCAGAGCCCTGATTGGGTGGGAGAAAAAGCAACCACATTTTTCTCATTCTTATGGTCAGGGGAATTTCCCAGCTTGAAGCATGCACAGAGAAGGTCCTCAATCTAGGGATGGGCCAAAGGAAGGGGGAGCCTCCAGCCCATAATATATCCTGCCAACCTCCCAGAAACCTTCATGCTGGAATCCATCTTGACTGAGGAATGCACACGCACCCACCAGGAAGAGTTCTGAGTCAGGCCAAATCTGGGCACAAGCAAGAAGATTGGCCAGAGACAACTCAGAAGACTGCACCCACATAAACCATCTAAGCCAACCCCATTGGGTGCAACCCTCTCTGCGAGCTTGCCTGTGTGTTCTTCCACATGTACTTTGTTTCTAATAAACCCTTATCTGCTTCACAATCTCTGGCTCTTTACTGCATTCTTTCTTCAAAGAAGACAAAGACTGAGGTCCTGCTTCAAGCCACCACACTTCTCCCCCCCACCGCCACCCCCTGCCCAGATCACTAGCACACCACCAAGTGTTCCGTGTCCATAGAGAGGATAAAGGGGCTATTTTTACAAGACGTTTTGTGAGGACTGGAGCCCAGTAAGAGTTGTTCAGGACCTAGGGTTCAAAGTTCTGCCAAAATAAAGCATGATTTTGCCAGCATGAAAACGACCAAAGGGAACACTTAAGGGTAGACATAGAGAAGAGGAAAAAGAAAAGAAAAAAAAAAAAAAAGATTTGCCTGAGAGATAATTGGAAGGGAAGGCATTTTAGAAGGAAAAGGGCTTGGATGGGTTTCTAAAGATTTTTACCTGTGTAGATAGGGACAACTGTCAGTAACATTAGAATTTAAAAGCTAATATGAATTCTTGCTATTCTAAGCTCTGTAGGTCTATAGATGTTTGGGTTCTATCTAAAGGATACTTTATAGTTTACATATCTTTTCCTTACATATTTTTGACTCTTATTAGATAAGTGAAAATACAGTTCAAAAGGCTAAGTGACTTGTGCATGACAAGAAACTTGTATCTTTTGAGAAAAACAACTTCCTGCCAACTCTTTTTTTAACTAGTCTTCTTTGAAATTTATTTTGAGGTATGACAAACTGAAACTGATGTTACTGAAGTCTCTCAGGACAATTTCAGTGTTTTGCTTTTGATTTTTTCCCTCTGTATCCTGAATAAAACCTCGCAGCAAAATTCCTTAATGAAACTGGATGGAATCTAAAAAAAGATGAATACAATAGAGCAGTTCAGAAAGCAAAGATGTTTCTGCAGGCACCATGCCGAATGCAGTCAGATTATTGCCACTGTCTGATTCAATTTGATAAGGGAAGAAGCTATGGCAATGACCTGTAGCAAGTAGCTGAAAAGGCGATATCTAAAAGACTCCTACTACCTGATAATTTTTCCTATTAAACCCAGGTATGGGTATCTATTAAATTTGAAGTGACCCCAGTTTCCTGGAAAATTGGGTATCAGACAGTAGCTGGGACATGGAAACAGATATTAGAGATATAATGAGTTAAGTATATCAGAGATGTATGGCACTGTGATGTATATATAAAGTAAAACAAAACAAAAAGCCTCCAGGGAAAGAGATTCACTGTCCTTTATTAGCCAATTTTAGATTTAGCACTTCTCCTAGCAGAAAGTTCTTTCAAATTAATTCAGTTGTCTGCTCAAATATGTTTATTTAGCCCCATTAAGGATGGTGAGAACATGTGTTGGTTAAATATGTATTCCTCTCTTGGAAGATCATTATTAGATGTCAAACATGGAATTATTTGTAAATAATTGAAATCCTCCTGGACATAAGCTTAATTTCCCATTTTGAAAGAACATCAATTATATATATATATAGAGAGATATCTATATATCTCTCTCTATATATATATCTTTTTTAGACCATGCTTAGGAAAATTTCTTCCTCAACTTTCTTACTAAATATATAATCTATATTGATATACATTCATGTTTTTGGTTTTATAAATGAATATTATACAAAATACTAATTTCTTACCAGAAATTTCATCATTTCTCATCCCAATTCCTTAGATAATTATTTGTGTCACTTTGATTTTTCACTTCGAACACATTCCGAAAAGGTAAGAACTCTGGGCAAAAAAAGAAAATAATTGATAATTTTAAAAGCGTCATTCTGTAGCATTTTTAGGTGCCTGTAAGAGTATAAAGAAATACAGAATGTTCCATTCTTATAAAGCAATCTTACTCCTGAAAAATTGGATCAACATTTGTATTTCAATCTCTATTTAATGACAACATTTAAAAAACATTGGCTGCTTCATATGAAATTATTTTAAATCTGTATAAAATATGTGTTTAGCCAAGATGCCAAGTACATAGCAAGTTCCAGTGTATTAAATCCTTATACACTTTAATCTCTTGTACGCAACTGGAAAATTATAGTAAAAAGTAATTTATTTATAAACAACCAAGCCATGATATAAGTGAACTGAGGGGGCTGACCATGTAAATTTTATAAGCAATACTTTTATTCAATGAATATAACTTACTTATGTCATATAAATTCCAGGGTAATATAGATTAACCCTGGAAAATTTGGTATTGTGCAGTGACGGAGGCTTAGAAACTGATGGTAAAGGAAGCTTTAGGTATTTTGATCAATGTTCATCAGAAAGAGCACATATTTAAAGTAAATATCTTCTAAGTAAACTTTCTGAGTTCAAAATCACTCCAGCATTAAGAAATCATATTTAAATGTTTTCAATTTTTTTTTCCCCTAAGCCTTCAGATAACCCACAGAGCTTAAAAATCTGTGGTTTTATCAAGACAACATATGAACTGGGAGAAAATATTTGTAAACAATGCTATCGACAATGGATTAATTTCCAAAATATACAAACAGCTCATACAGCTTAATATCAAAAAAAAACCCCAAACAACCCAATCAAAACTTGGGCAGAGGATCTAAATAGACACTTCTCCAGAGAAGACATACAGATGATCAACAGGCACATGAAAATATGCTCAATATCACTAATTATTAGAGAAATGCAAACCAAAATACAATGAATTATCACCTCACACCAGTCAGAATGACCATCATTAAAAATTCTACAAATAATACATGTTGGAGAAGGTGTGGAGAAAAGGGAACCCTCCTACACTGTTGGTGGGAATGTAAATTGGTACAGCCACCATGGAGAACTGTATAGAGGTTCCTTAAAAAACTAAAAATAATGTGTTCATTGGATTTTAACATTTTATTGACCAGATTTTTGCAATCTTAGTGTGTTATATTTATTTATCTATTAATTCAGTGCAAAACTCTTATTTGATTAAAAGTAGGTTTGAAATAAAGTAAATCATCTGAAAAAAAAAACAACTAAAAATAGAGTTACCATATGATCTTGCAATCCTACTCTTGGGCATATAAACAGAGAAAACTCTAATTCAAAAAGATACATGCACTCCAATGTTAACAGCAGCACTATTTACAATAGCCGAGACATGGAAGCAACTTAAATGTCCATTGACAGATGAATGGATAAAGATGTGATATATGTGTATATGTAGTATATATGATACATATATATGTATATTATATATGTACATTATTATATATGTATTATATATACTATATAATATATATGAGATACATATATACTATTAGTCATAAAAAAGAATGAAATAATGTCATTTGCAGCAACATGGATGGACCTAGAGATTATCACACTAAGTGAAGTAAGTTAAACAAAGACAAATATCATATGATATCACTTATATGTGGAATCTGAAATATGATACAAATGGACTTACTTACAAAATAGACACAGACACACATAGAAAACAAACTTATGGTTACCAAAGGGGATAATGGGTTGCAGGGGATAAATTAAGTGTTTGGGATTAACAAATACACACTACTGTATATAAAATAGATAAACAAGAACCTACTGTATAGCACAGGGAACTATATTCAATATCTTGCAATAACCTACAATGGAAAATAATATGAAAAAGAATATATATATCTGAATCACTTTGCCATATACCTGAAACTAACAAAACATTGTAAATTAACTATACTTCAATAAAAATGGGTTAAAAAAATCTATAGTTTTATCAATTTCAAATACAAAGACAACAAAGCTAAATGCATTATTTCCAATGTTCTTTACAGTGTTTGTCCTAATTAAAGTTAGATGCCAAGTAGACACTCTTAATTCCCAGACTGATAATAGATCTTATTTTACTATTTTCAAAACCATAATAAATTATAGAACATGAAGAGTATCAAATATGCCAATAAAATTGCATATTTTGTTTGTATTTAATTTCATTTATATAAATAGTTTTTCTAATACCTAAATGGTTTAGAGCATTATTTATTTTCTGTAAGGGCATATCCCCCCAAAATTACATTTATGCAAAATTTTTCTACTTTCATTTTCATCTTAGTTTCATAATAAATTTGTAGCTCATATAAATATTATGTAATTTGATTAAATTTTAATAGAACCATAGGAATTTAAAATCAGATGTTGTCACAGATAAATAGGTCAATCAAATAAATTTTTTTCCATTTTAGTAAACATAGATAAAGTAGCTTTATACGGATCCTTTCATTAGGAAGTTTTCTATTCGAGAAACCAAGGGAGAGTAATATTTTTCCTCTTTTATGACCCTCAAAATCTAGCTATTCTTATAAAATAATTTTTCTTTTCTAAAACAGTCATCTTACTTATTCCAATAATGTTTTTAATTTTGAACTATGCAGTTCAACCTCTACTGTATTTGTACATGTTTTAGAAACTCTAAACATGGAACTCTATTAAAACCCTCCATCCTGTACACGGAAGATAATGCCTAGAGGAAGACATATCAGAGTGCATAGGGCATGATCAGCACTGTATCTGGTGACCTGGCTGATGTAAGTAAATGTCGCAAAGCAGAGCCATGATCAAAGAGGTACAATGTCATAGAAGAGAATAAGACTAAATTTTATTAAACACCAGTGGATTCAGCCTGTCAAGATTATTTTGGTCAGAGTGATAGTGATTGATAGAGATTAGGGCCATCAAGAAAAGCTTATAGGAGGAGGTGTGATTAAAGGTGACCCCAAAATACAGGAGGAATCTGTACAGGGTAGGAAGGTGGGAAGGCTTCCTACATGTGAGATCAGTAATTGATTAATAAGCAATCATTCATGGACTGCATATGAGATTAAAAAGTGACTAACTTGGGTACTGAGAAATTTTATTAAGGCAGTAAGAACCACTCCCTTGTTTGGAAAACTGGGACTCAAATATACACTCAAGAATGAAAGGTTTAAGAGGCACATGAAAAGATGTTCATCATCACTAATTATTAGATAAATGCAAATCAAAAAAAACTACAATGAGGTACCACCTCACACCAGTCAGAATGGCCATCATTAAAAAAGTCTACAAATAATAAATATTGGAGAGTGTGTGGAGAAAAGGAAGTCCTCTTACACTGTTGGTGGGAATGTAAATTGGTGCAGCCATTATAGAGAGCAGTATGGAGGTTCCTTAAAAAACTAAAAATAGAGTTACCATATGATCCAGCAATCCCATTCCTGGGCATATATCTTGAGAAAACTCTAATACAAAAAGATACATGCATCCCAATGTTCACAGCAGCACTATTTACAATAGCCAAGACATGGAAGCAACCTAAATGTCCATTGACAGATGAATGAATAAAGAAAATGTGGTGTATATATATATATATATATATATATATATATATATATATACACACACACACATACAATGGAATATTACTCAACCATAAAAAGAATGAAATAATGCCATTTGTGGCAACATGAGTGGACCTAGAGATTATCATACTAAGCAAAGTCAAGTCAGAAAGAGGAAGACAAATACCATATGTTACTTATATGTGGAATCTAAAATATGACACAAATGAACATATCTACGAAAGAGAAACAGACTCACGGATGTATAGAACAGACTTGTAGTTGCCAAGGAGGAGGAGAGGTGGGAGAGGGAAAGGTTGGGATTTGGGGATTAGCAGATTCAAACTAGTATATATAGGGTGGGTAAACACAAGGTCCTACTCTATAGCACGGGGAACTATATTCAATATCCTATGATAAACCATAATGGAAAAGAATACGAAAAAGAATATATATATATATATAACTGAGTCACTTTGTTGTATAGCAAAAATTAATACATCATAAATCAGCTATACTTCAATAAAATTTAAAAAAATAAAAGGCTTTATTCATTGAAGAACCACATGGTCTGCTTGAAACTCAGAATCACAGAAGTTTATGATAGTTTATGATAGGGGCTTTAGACTGTATTTAAGCAAACCCTTTTATTTTACAGGCATGGAAACTGAACTAGAAAGATAACAGACTTGCATTTCCCATAATAAACATGAATAATTTGCATGAAAAGTCTGTAACATGTGAAGGGACTCAAGGAGGTGCTTCAGAACATGGGCTCAGGAGCTACACTTCCTGGGTTGGATTCTGTGATAGGATGAATATTGGCCCCCTAAAGATGCCCACATCCTAATCCCCAGAACCTCTGACTATTATACCTTACATGATAAGTTAAAGAACTTGAGATAAGGATATTATCCTAAATTATCTGGGTAGGACCAACGTAATCACCAGTGTCCTTATAAGAGGGAAGCAAGAGGATCAGATTTGCAGGAGGAAATGTGCCAATGAGACCAGGAGATTGGAGTGATACCAGTAAGGGGTCATAAGCCAAGGGAGACAGGTGGCTTCTAGAAGCAGAAAAAAGCAAGGAAATTGGTGCCTTTCTGAACCTTCCTGAGGAACATAACCTTACCAACACTTGAATTTAGACTTTTGAACTTTAGAACTTTAAGAGAACAAATTTGTGTTGTTTTAAGCTGCAAAGTTTGTGGTAATTGGTTACAGCAGCCATAGGAAACTAATATGGTTTCCCAGATGCTGCTGGAGGTGGCCACTAGTCATAACAAGGAGCCCATCCTGAGCGTGCTGTGTCAGTAACATGGACCCCACCAAGCACAGTATCTGTGTGCCCCAGCCCCCTGAATTGCACAGAGGGGTCTTCCCAGTGGGTCACCTTGACAAATTACTTAACCATTTTGTACTTAGTTTCTTTTCATAAACATAAAGATAAAATATTAAAAACAAATTATGAGCTACTCTTTGTAAAGTACTTGGAAGAGTGCTGAGCATAGAGTGAGACTTGCATGGACCTTCATAAAATGCATGAATATTTCCTGATAATTTGAGGGTGCATTTCATTGTTTAAAGATATATATTAAATATAATGCCACAAAATTACTGCTTTCTTAGCCTTGATTCAAGCTGTTAGTGAAATGCTATTGTTTTCATCTGCCATATCTGTAGAACATCAGGTTAGACCAGTATCATACATTTTTAAGTATAGAAATGATAGAGTGTGATTATATAAATTTTAGCATTCTGTAAATAGATTCAATTCTTAAATTTTGCCTTGAAAAGGAAGAAAAACAAAAGAGGAATAATTTATGCAACTGTGCATTAGTCAGATTTAGATATCATTTTCTTCCCTTCCTTCTTTTCCTGTTCGTCTGCTTGCTTGCCTATCTTTCTTTTTTCTCTCCTAGGGCTATCTCACGCTCTAGCCTAGATCGATTCCTCCTGCCTTTTCTTCCCTTCCTTCCTTCCTCCCTCCCTTCCTCCCTTCCTTCCTTCCACCCTTTTTTCCTTCCTTCCATCCTTCCTTCCGTCCTTCCTCCCTTCCTTCTTTCCTTCCTTCTTTTGAATTATAAGCATTTGTACCTGTCATGTAGAGGGCATGAAAATCATAGTTTGGCAGTACGATAACATGAAGGCTATGGTTCTAAGCATGTTAGAAGGGCATTAGCTGAGCCAGGTGGAATGACTAAATCAGAAGAGTAAAGGAAATATTATTCAGTAATAGTCATGCAAATTCTTTGATGATACACAGTTATGCAACAGTCCAGGTAAGAGATGAAACTAAGAACAGATGTAGGGAAAAGAAATAAGAAACACTGATAAGATAACTTTTTGCAATAAAATATATCACAAACATATTTATCACTCAAGCAACGTGATGAATGCATCTACTCCCATATTACATGTCACTTTTATAAGAGAATGCAGTATACTTATCTTGTGAAGGAGTTGTCTTTTTGATAGATTGGTCATCAGTGCTAATTTACCCAAACTGTTAACTATTTGATATAAACACTGAAGAGATGTTTCCTGAATCAAGCTTTAATTCTTCTCTATAAAGGAAGAAGAATATAACATTATATCCTGATCCATCAATTTACTAAAATAATCACCTTCATTTAGTTATCCAATTACTTATTTCTCCATGATTTTTAATCAATGACAACTTTTACTCTAATAGATAAAATTTTAGTGTACGAATACAAAAAAGTGTCCAAAAATTGTCCAAAAATTTATACCTTAGTTTTGTCGAAGGTTTTGATTGTTGGTTGGTTGGTTGTACGTTTCTAAATGTGTTGCATTTTACTTTTTTGAAAAGCTGTATTGAAATGTAACTCAGAACTATCCATTCACTCATTCTAAGTGTACAATTCATTGGGCTTCATTGTGTAACTATCACTACAATCAACTATAGACCATTTCATTATTTCCAAAAGAAACCCAATACCCATTAGCAATGCTGTCCAGTTTCCTGGACCTCACCACTCAATCCTTCAACCCCAGGCAAATGCTGATTTACTCTTAGTCTCTATTACAGTTGCCTATTTTAGAATATTTCATATAAATACATCCACACAATTTGTGATCTTTTGTGTCTGGCTTCTTACACTTAGCATAACATTACCAGAACACTTTGTTTTTTCATGTGGACTCAGATTACTGTCTTTTCTTTTCTTATTCAGCTTTCACTCTGAATAACTTCCTTTAGCATTTCTTGTAAGGAGGTGTGTTAGCAACAATGATCTAGGGCATAAATTATTCCAGTCTTATTCAATTTAATTTGGTCCCCTATGAAGGAGTGGTCTTGAGGCAAGTCTATGAGGTTTTTCTCTGACTTCAAGAGGGTTCTGCTTAGCTATCTCTTCCCTGGTTCTCCTGGTCAACTAAAGGGCCTAGTGTTTAGCTTGTTGCTCTGATGGAACTATCAGCCTTCTCTTTATTGCTTACTCCCATAACCCCACTGTTCTCAAAAACACCCTTAGGTTTAAACTGGCCCATATTCTGTTAAATATAAAGTCAGTTTTCTTGGGGAAAGCTTCAGAGGTCTCTCTTTCTATGACCAGGCTTTCTGTTTGGGTAAAACCTCTGCACCATTGTTCCAGAGCTCGGGATGGGTACAGTTAACATTTCTATGTAACCATGACACACCTGCTTTATGAGCAGGGCACCAAATGGAAGAAGTACACTCTGGTCTTCTTGGCTTGTGTCTCTAACATGAAATTTTCATCTTATGAGCGAGCTGGACTAAGGGTGGGTTGGGGCCCCAATATTTTCAAACTGCTTTGCCTGGGATAAAGCTTCTGCCCTAGCAGTGTGGGTTGGGCGGAGGAAAAGAGCTCCAGACATACCAGACATCCTTGTTGAAATCCAGCTTCTGCCACAAGGTACTTAAGGGGATGAGAAATTCCGGTGGTCTGCTCCTAGCAGGGAGACTCCATAGACCTTGACTGGGAACTAGGGGAATAGGAGCCCTGTTTTCTTGGATGTACCCACCTAGAGTGGAGTTTCCATCATTTTGAACTTGAATGGTGGGTAGCAAGTGGGTCATGGTTCAAATGCCACAGACTTTTTGTGACTGAGACTTAGTAGATTATCTTGAGTAAATATTTCTTCATTTGCTGTATGCCTTTAGAAGGATTTCTAGATATTTTTATTTTTTTAGATAGTTTTTACTAATTATGGTTGTTTTGCTGGGGAGAAAGTATTTCCATTCTATAAGTCATCATGCATTTTTGGTTTGTTTTTCAAATAAATGGATTTTACACATATATTAAATTTATGGAAGTAACCTCAATTCCCATATATACATTAGAAATTAAAACTTAAATTAGCTTAGGAAAAGTACATAATTTTAGTTCAGAACTAACTAGGAATTTGATAATGGATATATGAACAAAATATGAAAGAGGGCAGAAGAAAAGCTCTGGATAGACGCGATGACAAAAATAACCGATTTAAGTACTGATATAGCTATAGAAACTTAAATTAACTATGTTAACTATCATATGAAAATGTGTTCAATATGGTCAACACATAACAGTCTGCATTTTGCCAATTCAAATAAAAAATAGTATGGAGATATTCAGGAACACACAAGTTCCTGGTCAGGGAACTAAGACCCAACAAGCCATGCTGCACAGCCAAAAAAAAAAGGAAAAAGATGATGATTATGAATTCAACATAATAATTCCATTACATTTTAACATAATTTAGCAAAGACCCCAATAACAATGATCAAAGATCAAAGATATCCTTTACTGTAAAACAGTTTATTTGTTGTCAGTGTTAAATACATATTTTAAAAATTAAATTTAAACTTATAAAAAAAATTTGTAAGAATCTCTGAATTGAGACTCTAATGGAAGGACCTTCAAGAGAGTATGAGAATACCCTGATTTACTAACAGGAATAGTAGACCAAGGGGAAGCTGGGAACAGGCATAAGGAATTCACTTCTACTACCTTGCAAGAGTTTTTTGCCTCCTGTAAGGGAAAACTTTCTATGGGAAAGATAGCTTACATATATGTGACAGGTAGTTCTTTTGATCTTTGTAATTACATAACTAAGACTTTGGCTTTAAGTTCTGTGGGAATTTCTATCATCCCTGCTCAAATAGGAAGTTTACTCTATGGTTTAAGGATGACTTGAAGTGCCCCCATGTCAAAGCCCTGCCCTAAATTAGGACCCTAGAAAATAAGATCTTGAATGACAAAGTGTATCTGTCCAAGTTGTTAGTCACTATGAAGCCTATCGTGAGATCATAAGGTCTGCTCTTCTACCCTGAAATCAATATTATAGCCTTGTTAATCATGTGTGTGTGTGTGTGTGTGTGTGTGTGTGTGTGTGTGTGTGTGTGTTTTAGCTCCTTATTGGCTAAAGCTGACATTAAAACTTGAGGCATACTTAAATAAGAATTACGAGGAGGGGAGGAAGTTAGACTGGGAAACTAGCATCCAGTATAGTATTAGCACTACTGAATCTCTCTCATCTTTCTCAAACCCAAGGGACCTCTCCAATACAAGTGTTTTATCCCACATCTATAGACCCTTTAGTTAGAATATTCAGTTAATATACAGATTCCCAGATTTCCATTCCGCCCTGGCCTAACAGTTGACTTTAGCTACAAACAATGATTTGTCAGACTGCAAGTAAATCCTAAATCATCTAAATGGACTAACCCCTGTCTCATAAGGCCATTTTGATTTAAGTTAACTCCACAAGGATCTTTATCATCTCTTGTCCTGGATAAGCCCCATATTCACTGTGCAACAAACCATCTAAGCTTCCGACAAAGTAATAAAAATATTTCTGAGAAACGAAGGCAGACTTTTTGTTAGATTATGCTATGTAGAATTGTGTACATTTATTATTCTAATGCAAAATTGAAAGAAAAAAATGCAAAGACCCAAACTGATAAACAGTCATTAGGGCGTAGACCTATGGTTTACATAAGAGGAAATTTCATGTCTTTGATATGCAAAGACAAAAAACAAGCAAATTGATACAAATTTAAAATTTAAATTAAAGCAACTATGAGGTAATTTTATTGGCTTATTAAGTAAGCAAATAATTTGGGGAAAGTAAAATATGAGAGAGGAAAAGTTAGAGCACATTTTTAGATTGCTATAATATTTTTGGAAATCATTTTAATAATATATGTCATAAATCACTAAAGAACTTATAATATTTAAACTGATAGTTTGATTTTGAAAATTTATATTTAGGAAACTATACAAGGGGAAAATAATAATACACAAGAATGTTTATTCTAGTAGTTCTATAATCCAAACATTAGCAGGTATTTATTAAGAACTTCCAATGTGCCAGATACTTTGCTAATGCGGTGCATGTGTTATTTTATTTAATTCTACGTACAACTCTCAAAGCTGGACATTATGAGATATAGCAGTCTAAAATATATTTTACTTATATATTATTATATATTTATGCTTTTAAGCAAACATAAAACAGAAATAATATAACATTTGTGCTTTATGTATGCACACAAAGACCAAAACAAATATAAATAATGGTATTTAGGTGAAGACATTATCTCTGATTTTTTTCTTACAAAATATTCTTTACTATCTTGACATTATCTTTCCCCTGACCTTATTACAAATGTGCAGTGTTGTGCATCACAGAGACATTAGGTAATAGTCTGCATGCTGAGGGGCTTTCATACACACTGCCAGGGACCAACTATCAAGATTTCCCTGCCTATCAGTGCAATGCATAGTGTATTCCAACTATATATATATATATATATATATATAAAAACAAAGAAGAGATATATATATATATTTAATATACATATACATATTAAACAAAGAAGAATAAAGAGTGTTGATCACCACCCAGTTCTACAAGAATTCAGTTGTAACCTGCAATAATCACTGACAGTGCACTCAGAGGAAATTAAGATGATAACAGGATGAAGCACTCTGTGCTTTGGACAAGCAGGCCCCTTAAATAGTTAGATGTATGTCTCCGGAAGAATTTTAATGAACCCAGATTCTTGCATCTTCCCATTCACAGAAAAGTCCTAAGATCATTAACTTGACACATATGTTCTTTGTGACAAGCAGTAATCTTTCACCAAGAGGTATTCTTGACTGCACATAGTCTTTAGCCAAAAATCATATATATATACTGGCTGCTCCCCTACCTCTTCAGAGCAGTTTCCTCAGAGCTACTGAGTGGCTGTTTCCCAGGCTATGGTCCTCAGTAAATCCTTGAATAAAACTTAAACTCACAACTCTAATGTTGTGTGTTTTTAAGTTGAAAAAATATATATGTGTACATATATATATATACATATATATATATGTCAACAAGAAAAGGAGATAGATGAATTTATTATTTCATAAAATAATAAATTATTTAGTGTGTATAGTGTGTATCATAAAATACTTCTGATGGTTCTTTATGTATCTAGGGATTGCATCTTTTTAATGTGTCTCTTTAAGAATAAGAAAACAAAAGAAACATACAAACAAGTCCTTTGAGTATCTCAAATTGGGAGAAAAAGGGAGAGTTCTAATTAGATTTTTTTGTAGGTTTTTTTAATCTTTTTCCAAAAAGAAAAAAAAAGAGATGCCATTACACCATACTGCCTGGTGGCTCTGGCCAGGACATAACCATGGAGGTTAACTCTGACCCACTCCTTCCAGACAGCATTCTCAAGCTGTTTGGATATGTAGAAGACAAGCAGAATCCTCACCACTATAGCAATGACATGTTAATGAATGTAATATCTGCTTATTGCATAATAAAGTCCTGTGTGAACGCTCATGAGTTAGCAATTTTCTTGCTTAACAAGAACTACAATATGTTAATCTTCTCAATAAAATTCTAAATCCAGAACTTAGTAATTAAAAAGAAAATAGTGTTTACTTAAAACATTATAGATTTCATCAAGAAAATGGTCATACAAAATAATTTTATTTCCCTTATTGTTACTAGAAAAGCTGATTCAGTAGTGCCTAAAACAGTTTGTGGTGTCAACTGCATAAACATATGTAAGATGGATGACATCTGAATAATATTGATTGATGAAGTTTATCTCCATTTAGTATAGTACCATTAGCAAATGTCATTTTTTACATCATCTTCAGCCCTGTATAGACAAACATTTGACTGTTTGGATGAAAACACATAGAGGTTATGCTAATCAAATTGTAGAGATACAAAGTTAGAAAATGCAATTAAAATGAAGAGATCAAGATTCCCTAACATTAATAAGTAAAATGAAATAGTAGCTAAAAGATAAACTATAAAAATAAAGATATGTATAGTTCTGAAATTAGGCATACACAATAAAAAGATTATCACCTCAGTATAGGTGGAAAACTAAATTGGCAAATGTTCATGTGAGAAAAAAGAAAAAGGTGCTATCTGAAAGCTTAAAAGAAGTCATGAGTCGAATGGGTACCAAAATAAAGACAGATGCAAGTTGCATTAACAATAATGTAGGTAATACCCTCATCAAGTTATGTCTAGTCTCCAGGCCACATCTGGACACTATTTCCCCTTTGAATGATACTTTTATAGTTGATCAGAGCATATACAAAGGAGATCACCCAGGAACATGAAGGGCTCTGAAATCACATTAACTAATCTCTAATTGTCACCTGATATCATTAACCTGAATATGGGAAACTCAACCAAAGAATATAATTATGTTACCTACATATTTAAAGGCTTGACATGTGGAAAAAGAATATGCATATTCTTTGTGTCTATATACCAAAGGCTTAGGACTAAGTGGGAGAAGTTACAAAACTGCAGAATTCAATAATGAACTTTCTTTTCCTTAGAGACAAAAAAAAAAAAAAGGAAATACATAGGAATAAAAATAATTTGGTGGGGTGGAATAATTTTTATTTCCCCAAAAAATGTTCTTTAACTTTACTGTAATAATACAATAGGAGATTAAGTTTAGGTGCATCTGTCTTGAAAAATTAATCAGTGAAAATAGATGGAATAATATACTTGATTTGCATTGATACATATATTAGTACAACTTGTATAGGATGTTGATTAATATCACCTTATATTAAAGGACTGCTTTAATAAAAGGGAAATTATAATAATTAATGTGACTCAAGTATGGAAAATACTGGCATGCAAACATCAAAATGCCTATACTTGAAATGTTCAAGCAGAAGCCAAAGAGCCATTTGCTACTAAGCTCTTAAAGAGATTTCTGTATAAAGCAAGTACCTCTAAGGAACTTTCAGTATTAAGCTTTTATGATTATTTAATTCTCACTGTCATTCCTTTTTATCCATGTCTGTACTTGTCACTAAACCCTGTTTCTTAATGCGTGACCTACCCAGCTATACACAGAACCCCTTCCACAAACTGGGTAACAAATTAAATGTTGTTTGGCATACATATTATTGTTTCCTTACAGGAGCTCACCCTTATAAAATGCAAAAGATTCCTTTTTGGACATGAGTATGCTATAAGAAAATATGTCAAATAGTTTACATTGTTCGTATAAAAAAAGGATAAATGTAGAAAGCACTGCACAAAAAGGAGGCAATAAGATAAATAAAACAAAACAACTCCCCAGTAAGTCCAACTATAGTTTAGTAAAACCAAAATATTTGAAGCTTATAGAGAATTGGATTTAGAAAGAAAAGGCTATTTCTTTTACAACTGCTAACATCAATGCTATTATCTTTTTATTTTAATATATTTCAAATGATATCTGAGACACACGACTTCCTTGTAAATAAGGCTCCTTTTATTGTTTGACACTGAAGATTAGACGGAAGTTTTTTTCCCTTGTTTTATACTTAGAAAACTCTAAATCATTTGTGGTGAAGTAAAACTGAAATTGTAAATAGGTTATCTTCATTTGACTTGCAAAGGATGTCCTTTTATCTTCAAGCATATTGATATTCCATAACCCCCTGCTTATCAGCTTAGAAAGAGCTACTTGGGGCAGTGTCAGACTTTCCAATGAAAGATTTCTAGTCTCACAAAACCCTCTGGCAAAACATTCTGCTTTTATCAGACTTTGTAATTTTGCTTCAAACTATCCCCAGGAAACAATAATGTGGAGAAATAACACATCATTTAGAAAGTAAATATTGCATATTTTGAAGATTAAAAATTATGTAAGATGACAAATAGATGAATTTAGTAAATAACATATTTCAGACTTTCAATGCTCTTTCATGCCATTGACTAGAAAGGCCAATACCAAACACTATGATTTCAGATCTAATTATTGGTTAAATCCATCATAGGGCGTGATATCAAGACTGTATTTCATTTTTTCTTTCACTATAATGTGAAGAAATATCTATGAGAATATATTTCCTGATTGTAGGCATAAATGAGCATTATTTTTCTTTTAGGTATATACTTTTTCATAAAAAAGGAAAATACACCTTTCTGTAAATTTATATGAATAAAGTATTTTATTTATCATGTAGATATCAATCTGTAATCCATACCTAAATGTGTCTCTTTATCTGTATAGCATCAACTGAAAAAAGAAAAGCACAACCTGAAAGTTGAGAGTTAGTTTTACTCAGCAGACATTCTGAGGACTTCAAGCCTGGGAGACAGTATCTCAGATAGCTCTGAGGGATGGCTCCAAAGAGGTAAGGGAAGAGCTGGGATATATAAGAATTTTTGTAACAAAGACCAGGTAGTTAGAACTTCAAAAGGTTACTGTTAATTAAAGAAAACCAGACATCTCAAGTTAAGGAATTTAGTGCTTTTCTATGTATGGGAAGATTCAAGAGTCTGGGCTCACTGAAATCATTCCTTTGATAGACACCTCAGCTCCCTGGGGCCAGAATCCTGTGCTTTCTCATCCTGATCTCCTCAGTTGAACTGTGGCGGCAGAGTGTATGTGGCTGCAGCAGTTGACTGCTAGATGGTGGGCATCTTTTTCTATCCTGAGTTCCCTCAGGGCTCACCATTGGTGGGCTGTAATGTAATGGCTTGATGGCTGCAACACCCTTTGTTTACTGATGGCAGGCAATACTTTGCCACTGACAATAGGAAGAGAATGGTGGATGCAGGGAACTGTAAGTCAGAAAGGTCTAAAAGGTAGAATCTGAATTAGGAATGGAAAGAACTGATTAACATTGGAATCACACACAATAACCTGGTAGAAAATGGTACAATTCTATATCCCTCCAGAACAGAGCTGCTAAAATTCCATCTCCTTCCTCCTATAAATAAAGCCTGTTATTGATCCTACATATAATGAAATTCTAAGAAAATATGATGAAGGAAATAATAAACTGGGTGTCATATCTCCCCTGAACAAAACATAACTGACATGGTGGTAGAAAGAGGGGACACTAGGAAAGAACATGCGGATGGAGAGGGGAGAAGTCGCTGAAGGTCTCTATTGCACATCAGTGATAGTTTAATGACACACAACTACATCACTAAACATTTATCACATGGCAGCTTCTTCCTGGCTTGGAAAGAGGTGAGAACCCTCTCACCATGTGGATTTAGAATTTTTCCTGGAGAAGATGTTAAACCTTGAGTTTGGTGATTAGAAAATAATTTTCTGGAAAATTCTATCTGGTACTAATGATATGGTGCATTTCAATTGTGAAGTGCTTGGCTCAGTAGCACTAGAAGTTAAAGCCAGAAGAAGTTCAAAGCCTTACTAAGCAAAGAACTTTCAAATATGGATAAGAATATTTTTAGTCAAATCACCTTAGACTGAAAGTACTCTGTACATCTCTGCAGTTTCTTTTGTAGTACAAACAGAGGTGCAAGAGTATTTTGAAAATAGAATATACTTTGTCTCAGCATAATCCAAGTTCAGAGCTACATTTTTTTCTATAAATAATGAAATATATGACAAGCTTCCCTTCTGATGCACTTGTTCTGTTGTATGCTCATTTCATTCATATTCACAAACAACGCACACAAGCACACATACATATGCAAAATCTATTTGAGGCTTGACATAACTAATCAATGCTTACGTAGTCCATACTCAGCTTTTGAAAATCACTTAGTAATATTATAATCATGAAATCCACTAACCTTTACTCAAACATAGCAAGATAATGACTGTATTTTGACCTAAGTGTCAGCACTGAACTTCTCAGTATCTGTAAAATGTTCCCAAATTATATTTCATTGTTGTTCTATAAATTATTTTATTTTTCCACTTGTTTATCAGTTCAGTGAGAAAATATTGACATTTCTACTAGTTCTTCTTAAAAGGTATTGACATCAATGTTAGCACTGAATGAATCTAAGTGATTCATCTGCAAATACAGACATCAGCTTATTTGAAAATTGAATGATTTCCAGCTGTTTAAGTGGAATTGTGTCTGACATTTAATGGCTAGATTTAGAAAAGTTTATTATAAATTCCTGTCTATAGAGAAAGCTCACTGCTTTTCCTTTACTCTCATACTGCGACTACACTCACAATACTTCTGACACCAAATATGTGGATTTTTCCTCCCCATCAAACAACTCTCTGTGACACCAGCTGGGTGTCCTACAATTCAGTTCAGTTCTGACACTAACCAGAGTTAGCTGCCCTCAACCCACTTCAAATACCAGTCACAAGTCCAGCTTCCCTTCCTCGGGTTTGATCATTTGATAGAACAGCTCACAGAACTCAGGAAAATACTTACTTACATTTACAGGTTTATTATATAATAAAAGATGAAATAAAGAATACAGGTGAACAGCCAGGTTAAGAGATACATAGGGTGAGCCTGAAAGGGTCCAAAGAGCAGGAGCTTTTGGCCCCGTGGAGTTGGGGTGCCACCCTCCTGGCACGTGGATATATTCACCAACCTGGAAACTCTCCAAGCCCCATACTTCTGGGATTTTTATGGCGGTTTCTTCATGTGGGTATCATCAATCATTAACTCAGTCTCCAGCCTCTCTCCTCTTCCCAGAGGATCACGGTGGGTCTGAAAGTCCCAAGCTTCTAATCATATTTTGATTTTTCTGGTGACCAGTCCCCTTCCTGAAGCTATCCAGGAGCCCAGCCAGAGTCACCTCATTAGAAGAAAAGAAGGGATAAAGTTCAAATATGAGAACAAAAGATGCTCCTAGCGCTCTTATCACTTAGGCAATTACAAGACTTTTAGGAGCTCTGTGCCAGGAACCAGGGGCACATATATAATTTTATATATATATATATAATGATTTTATATATATGTATAATTATTTTCCCACTCCATAACCCTTTTAAAAAGGTTATCTGAATGGTAGCCCCTGACTTAACACTGAAGTGTCTATAAAGATACAATTACTATTAAGTTATGGTGGATAAGAGGGGAAGGAATTTTGATGTGGCTTTTCAACAATGGTAAGAAATGGAGGCACACCCCTGTTTGGCATAACAAAACAGAACAGGCTCATCTACTGATAGAATGCAAAAGAAATAATTTGCCGGTCACCCATTCTCCACCCTTCAGTTCGGAGTCCCTCATTCTCTACCCTCAGAAAAACTCAGAAGGATTCAGGAGCATCACCCTCTTGTGTGTGTGACACTTTAAAAAAAATTTTATTTATTTATTCGTTTTCATATTTAGCTGTGTTGTGTCCTCGCCGCTGCGTGCAGGCCCTCTTCAGTTGCGGTGGGCTTTAGAGCGCAGGCTCAGTAGTTGTGGTGCACGGGCTTAGTTGCTCCATGGCATGTGGGATCTTCCCGGACCAGGGTTCGAACCCGTGTCCCCTGCATTGGCAGGCTGATTCTCAACCACTGCGCCACCAGGGAAGGCCCCTGTGTGACACTTTTTTGAGATGTGACTTCAAAATGTATTTGTTCATCTTTTTTTCTACCCCAGCACACCCATGCTCCCTGAACTAACTTTCAAAAATTTATTTTAACTTCATAACATCAACAAAGTAGAGACAAAGATAGGGAAACTTGTAGTGAGACACTGCAACCTGAAAGGGCTAGTTTTCATGAATAATAGACTCTTATTTAAGGATTAGACTATGTGTATGTCTGCACATGTGAGCATTTACACACACACTCACATGTAGGTGCCAGTGGGAAAATATTCAGAGAAGACCATGACCATAAGAATAGTCCATGGTAAAAATGAGAAAAAAAATTTAGAAAACCATAGGCATCTCTTTTGTCTGTCTCTTGCTATGTAACAAACCAGCCCAAAACTTAGTGGCTTAAAAAAAAAGTTTACTAACTCTTAGTGTTTTTACGTTGGCTCAGATTAGCTGTATATCTTTCTGCTCCACATGATGATGTCTGGGACTGTGCTCAACTGGAGGTTTGATTGGGGCTGAAACATTCAAGATACCTGACCACATGGCTAGCGGTTTTTACTGGCTATAGGCAGGGGCTTGGCGGGGGCTGGACAGCATGCCTTTGTTCCTTTCAAATGACTTCTTCTCTAGTTCCTTTGGGGTTTTTGTGGCCTGGTGGTTCTACAGCAAAATATTCTATGTTGTGAAGGCAGAACCTGCAAATTTCTTGACTGCCTCAGAAACTGCACAGTATCTCTTTTGCTGTATTTTATCAGTAAAGACTAGTTACAAGGCCAACTAGATCCAAGGAGAGGTGAAGTAGTCTTTATTTATCAATGGAAGAAATAGCAAAGAATTTATGGCCATTTTTTTTATCTACCACAAGTTATCTTCATTAGGATGGAAGGAGAAATTCTCTACAAAATTGATATAGAAGGTGATAAAAAAAATTAGAAAAACAGTAGTAGGAAGAAAACAAAAATAAGATTGGATTGTGAAAAAATGCATTTTATAAGGTTCTGTCCATTTCATATTTTTAAAATGATCTGTGTGCTGTGTCTTTTGCAGATATTTATGTTTTTAAATATTATGCTCCATAATAATTAATATTATTATTAGAAAAATGTGGAGCTGCCCATGCTCCATATTTATCTGATCAAACACAAAAGCACTCAGCTCTTCCCACAAACTAAGATATGTTTTCAAGTCTCTTCTAGAATGTTCAGCACACATGGGAGAGTCGTTTGTGCATAATTTATAATGGATTGTATTATGCTGTATTTTTATTATTTGTTAGACTCTTATGTCTCTCCTCTTAGACTGTGAGCTTTCATTATTTTATGAAATCACCCTGAGGGTTAGAAAAATTCTTAGCCTAGGGTTGCTGAAAGGTGAATGAATAAATTTAAACATTAGGTAGGAGACAACTTAAAGATTCTTTCTTTCCCAGAGCTTGTGTATTTTATTTAGAATAAATAGTGACTTTTTCTATTTTTTTATACTTTAATATGACAACAGAATTAACACACACAGTCACAGTTTGGAAAGGAAAATCCTACTGCTTTGTATATCTCTTTCAGTAATGACTCTCATGATAACATGAATTCTATGATAGCAGAAACTATGTTTTACTCAATAAAAGTATTTCCCCACAGAACATGTTCATCGTATTAAAAATTTAGAAGAAACAGCTACAGCTTACACTTCATATGTCCTAAATTAGATTTACTATTTAATTATGTTTGGCATCAACTTTGAAAATCTGGTATCTATTTTAGCTCTGGTTATACATTTGTCCATTCAACCATTCACTTAGTGCTACCACAGTCTCTGTTGGACATTGGATCTGTGAAGAGGAATAAGACATGGTTCCTGATTCGAGGAACTATTGTAAACCAATCCACTAAGTAACCAATATGCCTACTATAGGAAAGACATTGTTTTTGTTTTTTAATACAGGAGTATTATACAGCTTCAAAATATTAGTAGTAGTAATACAAATAATAGCTAACGTTTTTGAGCCCTGCTTTTTCCTATCATTGCATTAAATACTTTATACAGATTACAACAAATTTATGAGGTAGATTCTATTACTATCCCCACTTTACAGATCAAGACACTAAGAATTAGAGGAGTAAAATAACTTAAGAGAGGGGAGTTGCTAAGAAACTAACTCTGTATTTTAATCAAGAAGTTTTTCCATGGCTCAGGTTATTCTACTATATTAGTCACTTGAGAGTGTGCATGTGGATTTTCAATTAATTGCAAGAACGTGCCAGGAAGGAAAAGAAAAAGAGGAGAAACTCTCAATCTAAATCTATAAAGGGCTATTTGATTTTAAAAAATGGTGAGACACAAGACTACACATCTATTTGGTTTTAAAAAACAGTGAGATACAAGGCTACTACACTGTTAAAATAGCCAAAATTCAGAACATTGACAACACAAAATGCTGGCAAAAATATGGAGCAATAGGAACTCTCCTACATTAATGGTTGGAATGCAAAATGGTACAGCCACTTTGGAACAGAGTTTGGTGACTTCTTACAAAACTAAACATACTCTTACCATACGATCTAGCAATCACACTCCTTGGTATTTACACAAATGAAATGAAGACTTATGTCTACACAAAAACCTGCACGTGAGTATTTATAATAGCTTTATTTATAATTGCCAAAACATGAAAGCATCCAAGATGTTCTTCAGTACTTGAAGGAATAAACAGACTGCGGTACATCCAACAGTGGAATATTATTCAATACTAAAAAGAGAAGAGCTATCATTCCACGTGAAGACACGGTGAAACCTGAAATGCACTTTACTAAGCGAAGCATGCCAAACTGCAAAGGCTACATACTGCGTGATTCCAACTATATGACATTCTACATCTGTTGAGATGATAGTAGGGTTTTTATCCTTTAATTTGTTAATATGTAGTATCATACTGATTGATTTGCAGATATTGAAAAATCCTTGAATCCCTGGGATAAATCCCACTTAATCATAATGTATAATCCTTTTAACGGATTTTTCAATTTGCTTTGCTAATATTTTGTTGAGGATTTTTGCATTTTTGTTCAAACTGATATTGGCCTGTAATTTTCTTTTTCTGTGGTATCACATAAAATTCAGCATACTAGATATAGGAAGAAATAGGAGAAAACAGCCAATCTGATTAAAGGTATTTATGTATGAAAATCCTTCAGCTGTAATAATATTTAATGGTGAATTATTGAATGTTTTCCTCCTAAGATTTGACATAATTCAAGGTTATCTCCTCACAATTGTTTTATTCAATATAATACTGGAGGCCTGAGACATTATAAGTTAAAAAAGCAAAGGGTACATGAGATTGAAAATAATATGGTAAACTTTTTATTCATAGACAACATGATTATGTACATAGAAAACTATAAAAAACCTACAAAATACCCCCAAGAACTAATAAACTTAGCAATGTCAAATATATCAAAATACAGAAATAAATTGTATTTCTATGTTAGAGCTATAAAATACAAAAAATGTAATTTCAAAAGAATAAAAACTACTTAGGAATAAATCTAATGCAAAATGTGCCAAACTTATCCTGAACACTAAAAACAAAAATTAAAGAAGACAACTAAACAAAGAGATATACTATGTTAATGATTTGGAAAAAGCAACACTGTTAGGACTTAATGCTACCCAAATTATTTTATATATTCAATACACTGCAATGAAAATTATAATAGGCTTTCTAGAATTTGACAGACAATTCTAAAAATTATTTAGAAATACAAAGTATCTCATATAGCAAAATTTGGTAATGAACAAAATTGGAATACTTAAAATATCTGACTACAGGAATTACACTAAAGCTACAATAATCAAGACATTGTGATACTGAATTTGATTATAGGTCAATTCATAATTGGTCAGGGTGGGAAAAGATATCTCTTTTTTAATAAACGGTGCTGGAAAAAATTGTTTATCTCAATGGATAAAATTCCAAACTATCTAATTCCATACACAAAAAGTAATTTGAGATGAATCCTAGATCTAAAATGCTAGCATTGCTAAACTTCTTGAAGCAATTGGGAGAATATAATCATGAACCTAGAGTACACAAAAATCTATTGGACAGAATGTTTAAAGCACAAGCCATTTAAACTAGTCATCAACAGATCTGATGAACACACTGTGGTATATTCATACCATGGACTACTACTTGTTAATAAAAGGGAGTCAGTTATGAAGTACATGACAGTGTGGATGAACCTCACAGATATTATGCTAAATGAAAGAATTTGGACACAAGCACATATTGTAGAAATAAATTTGTATAAAGTCAAAGAACAGACAAACGAATCTTTGATTATAGAAATCTCAAGTGGTTGCCTCTGCACGTGGCGGGCGGGGGGGCGGGGTGGATTGAGTGCAAAAATTCAAAAGGGGATTTTTCTGGAGGAAAAAAAAAATATATATATATATAGACATATATCGAGGTGATAAATACATTGTTATATACAATCGTGAAAATTCATTGAACACTGGATATCTGTGCATTGTATGAAGTTTATGAAACTTCAATTAAAAAGAATTTGAAACTGAAAATCTGACAATTGACAGCTTCCTTCTGGATTTCATTGTGGACATCCTGCTTTCAGGTACCCAAATCATCTTGCCACTTGAAATTAATCTCATGGAGCAAAAACACCCAATTCATTGGATAACACACATATATTTGTTCAGAAATAATCATGCATTATACTGAAAATGAAAGAAATATGGGGATAAAGTTATGTCACAACAAAAATCAAAGGAGAATTTTAGCAAAATATGAGGGAACACAAATGTGTATGTGTGCATCTAGTCTTTATTTCGTCCATATACCTTATACATACTTTATAATCATCTGTTAGATAAATATATTGAAGTATTCTACTTCTGTTTACAATGGCTTTGCTTTGGATGCTATTGCAAAATAATTTGATTCACAAGGTTCTATGACCCTTATATATTCATTGTGAAGTGGGATTGTTAATGCTACATGATCCTTCCTGTCCTATTGAGCAGCATCTCAGGTACTCAAGGGACTAGGAAGTCAAACAATGCCAGCTACTCTGACAACTAAGACACTGGCCCCTTTTTGACTAATCAGGTGGTTGACTAATATTGATTTAATACTAATAACCTTTATAACGTGGACTCTGATTTTTTCTCCCTGGGGCGTTTCAACTGAAGGGCTGACTTTTAAAGTCCTTCACTTAATTTGGATTAGACAATTTGGAAGACTCAGGCACTTGAGAATTTGGGACCCTTTAAAGCTATCAATAATATGTAATATTCAGCCATAAGGGAGTCTGTTTCCAGGTTCCAGAAAGGTGATGGTCATATATTGATGTGATGCTCAGAGAAACAAGGATGGTCTCATTTGACTAGGTGGTACATGCCTCTTAAAATAGTTTACATTGGTGACTGAGAGAATAAGAGTGGCAAAAATGTTTTGTATATAGACACAAAGAAATGGGTAATTAACATATTAACAAAATACATAATCCCTTCAATTAAATTGAAAATCAATTCTAAGTTTCATTTATTTCCTTAACTTAGACATGCATATATCTTTTTTAAACAATATGCCTGAATACTACTTTATTTTGGATCTCACTTTATCTTAAATAAAACTTTATTTCATTATAATCTAAATAAGCCCTTTGCTCTCAAGTTCTATTCTAAAAGTTTCCACAGCATGTAGTTTTCAATACAAATGAAGATTGTATTGAAATCTTGAATACTAACTATCCCTCTTAATTCTTTCAAAGAGCAAATATCCAAGGGAAATATTCAGGTCACATCATTTTATCTATTGTCAACTACTACCCTCTCCACACTTGCACCATACGGCACAACCACCACTTATATTTCTCGTAATATTACTGAAGTCAGCTAAAGATAAAATAAGTTAAAAACACAATTCTTTATTACACTATACATACAAAGGAAAGAAAATTTGCTTGCTTTATTCTGCATCTTTAAAAATGCTTTTATATTTTCATTGTGCAAGTAATTTATGTTCATTTCTCTAAAAGAATAGTATATGACGTAACACAAATTATTAGTTGATCATTTAACAGCTATTCTCTCTCATTGATGTCATTCACTATGATGCTCAATAAATCCCAGATATTATAAGGAAAAGATGGGATTCGTCATCAAAGGACATAGAATGAAGGCTGTTAAGCAGTTTTGACCCTCTGTGCTGATAGGTTTGGCTTTACTCTCTGAGCTAAGATGATGGGAGTAGCTGTAATTTTGTATCAAGTACAAACTGAAATTGGGAAAAGACTGTGTAAAGCTATCCTGAAGGAATGCCTTCTTACGGTCTATATTGCAGTTGGTATACCATGTATACATTAGAGAGTATATAGAGATTAGTATCTTTCTAGGTTTGTATTTTATGTCAGTTACTGTATTTGACATGTAAAATACAATGAGCAAAGCCAGACAGTTTCTGCCTTCACAGAGATTACAGTATAGTGAGGGAATGAGAAAACTCCATTAATCGAATAATCATACAAATAAATATTAAAGAACAACCAGAGTAAGTGCTATCAGGTAAAGGCACACGATAGTGTAACTTGTAATTGTAGGATCATTTCCAGTCAGAAATGTTCGAAGGAACAACTGGTGTGCCAAGGCCCTGTTTTTTAACTAGCAATTTTTTTAAACAACAACCGAAATGTCACATTTAGTGAGCATTTCCATGAGTTAATATTCTATTCATTCTGAAAACAGTATAAAACAATATGAATATGTTTGTACACCGATGTTCTTAGCAACATGATTCACAAGAGCCAAAAGGTGGAAACAATCAAAATGTCCATTGACAGATGACTGGATAAACAAAATGTGATATATACATATAATGGGGTATTATTCAGTCTTAAAAAGGAATGAAATTCTGATACGTGTTACCCCATGGATGAACCTAGAAACATGCTAAGTGAAGTAAGCCCGACACACTAAAAGACAGATATTGTATGATTCTACCTATATGAGGTACATAGGATACTCATATGCAGAGAGACAGAAAGTAGAATGGTGGTGGCCAGGGGCTTGTGGAAAGATGAATGGGGAGTTAAGGTTTAATGGGTACAGTTTCAGTTTGGGATAATAAAAGAGTTCTGGAGAGAGATGGTGATGGTTGCACAACAATGAGAATGTATTTAATGCCACTGAATTATACACGTTTAAAAATGGTTAAAATAGGTCATGCATATTTTATCACAATAAAGAAAATAGTATACATCACATATGTAGAAGCAAAACTGAAGACTATACTGTATGTTTCTAACCAAGTTAGAATTTTTCCATAGTGATTTCTTTAGAAGCAATCTTAGGAGTATTAATTTAAAAATAGCCACTATAGTAAGCTTTAAAAACCTAAATAACATCTTAGACACATAATTGGAGATGTAATTAGACCTGTCAGCTTACTAATGTTTGCAATTATAAAAGTAATGCTTCAAATAAAAGATAGTAAACATTAACCCTCTTTCTAAATAACATGAATACTTCTGACTGCTTCTAAAACAAAAGACATGTCTATAAGGAGAGTGCAAATAAATACAGAAACCATATGGACTGCATGTTCATTGACACTATGGGCCTGAGTTTGATCTATAGAATTTTATATGTTGAAGTAAAGAGGTTCTCTAGCCCAAATATCTTAACAGAACAAAAATTTAAACTACAGTGTGTCACAAAAAATTAATTTGCACCTTAAAAATCAAAGAAACTTAGAATTATGAAGCACCATTAATGATTTCCTTATATCATCATCTTTCCAGTCTGTTATTTTCCCATAGATAATGAGGATAATTGCTTTTGCAACATGTTGTCCTCATTCTCTCTTGCATTGTTAAAATGTATAAATAACACACTATATTCTAAACTCTCCTCAATTTTGTGTGTGTGTGTATGTGTGTATGTGTGTATGTGTGTGTGTGTGCCTCTCCTGTTTGATCCTTTGTTTTTAATTCCATTTCACTTTATATTTTAGCCAACAGGCTTTCAAACTTTTTGGTTTCTGGCATCCTTAGAGTCTCATTAATTATTTCATATTATCCTGAGACCAAAAGGAATACCTAAGAATTTTCATTTTTTAAAGTAGTTAGATCTAAACTAAGTACTTATATCCAACAACTTAGTAGTTATATGAAACATGAACATCCATTAATTGGAGAAAAATATTTATTTCATTTTGAAATAAGTACAAATTCTTACTAATGAAATGTGTATGCTTCTTGGGAAATGCACATCTTAAACCTTAGCATTAGACTGGAAAGACTACTCGTTTCCTATTCTACACTGATGGTTGTACTTGTCTTATAGTTGAAACTAAAATAAGCACACTTATGCAAAGATATGACAACATCAAAACTTATATAGCATGATCTAATGATAAACCAATAAGCTACCTTGAGATAATAGTTCACATGGTGTAGGATATGTCAAGTATCATTGATATCCTCAAAAACCTAAAATATCCAGGGTATTTCTGACAGTTCATTGCAGTACCTTGGGGTGTCAAAGTACCCAATTTGAGAACTATGATTTTAGACACTGCTTTTGAAATCTTTATTTGGTAAGCTTGTTGAAATATTATAGACATCCTCAGTTGCCTAGTACACCAGGGGATTGATATATAATTTTCACAAATATCTGCTATTCTTTACTTAAGCAAAACAAAAAACTATTTTTAAAAAGGTTTCTGCCTTAGAATATAATGTTTTAACTGCTTGGAATCACAGCAAAGTCAAAGGAAGCAGAGTGGGTCTTGGTTCTCACTGTGGCACTGCCTTGATCTTTATCTGTGAGCAAGCTGATTGCCTGTCTATTCACAATCACCTAGATTGGGACAATAGAGATTTGTCATAAAATACTGATTTTCATGAATAAAAATATTCAACTGGGCATTGTGTTTTCATAATTATTCATAAAGCTTCAAATAATCCAAATCACCTTAACTCATCTAAATTTTAGTAAGAAATCCTCATACTTTATTAGTTATTCATTATCCGTTGCAATTTCTGGAGACTCCATTGTATCATATGAGCAATAAAATGGAAGAAGATGAAAATAACTCCCCTAAAAATGGCATCTCCTTGTTTCCTCTCACTTCACAATACAGAAATTGTCTTTGTAATAACGTTTCTTATTTTGGAATATTCTTCTTCCAGTATTAATCTATACTGATACCCCCTTTCAATTCATCATTACATACTTTAAAACATCATAATGATTAGTTTCTGGGTTTAGCTTTGAAATGTAAAGAATCTGGAAGTTATGACTGCCGTCCTTACAACAACAGCAAAAAAAACAAACAAGAAGAAAATCAACAATTTTCTTGAAACTATCGGAGAACTTAGATGGCAAGGTAGACCACAATCCCAAAATTCTAAAAGATAGGCTGATCTAGAGAACCACAGCGAGATATTCAGACCTGGAACAGAGCCACTGGTGAGAATACACAAATGGTAATTTTGATGCATTTCTGGAGGCTGACTGCAGACTATCATGAAAGTGATACTTTCAGGGGGCACTGTCTTGGAAAGGCCACCACACGTTAATGAGTTTTACCTCCAGAAACCCCACTGGGTTCTCCTGGTGAGATCTGAGAAAGATCCTCCCTATTGGCTCTGGCAGGGAAAGGGGAAAAGTAAGCATTGTGAAATAAACCCAGAGACTTCTCCATAACAAAGGCTTCATTTCCATGAAAAACACTTCACCAGAGCTTATGCCACGTGGGGAAGGGGCATTCCTCACACTCCAGCCCCCTCTAGTCTTCTTGTCTCACCTAATGGGATGCATTTTCCAAATCATCGAATTGTTGGAATCGTATAATATGTAGCCATTTCAGACTGGCTTCTTTCACTTAGCAATTACATTTAAAGTTCATCTATGTTTTTTTGTGGCTGGAGAGTTCCTTTCCTTTTACTGATGAATAATATTTCATTGTACAGCTGCACCACAGTTTGTTTTTCAGTTCACTTATTCATGAACATTTTGGTTGCTTCTAGCTTTGGTGATTATGAATAAAGCTGCTATTAAATTCACATGCAGGTTTTTGTGTGGAAATGTTTTCAAATCAGTTGGGTAAATACGTAGGACATGATTACTAAAATCATGTGGTTAAGATTATGCTTAGCCTTGTAAAAAGCTGTCAAACTCTCTTCCAAAGCAGCTCCACCATTTTGCAATCCTATTGCTCTATCTCCTCGACAGCATTTGATGTTGTCAGTGTTTTATATTTTAGCTATTCTAACAGGTGTGTAGTGATATCTCATTGTTGTCTTACTTTGAAATTCATCAATGACCAATAAGGTTGAGCACCTTTTCAAATGCTTCCTTGACATCTGTATATCATTTTTGACAGTGTTTAGATATTCTCCCCATTTTTTAATTGGTTTGTGTGTTTTCTTACTGTTGGGTTTCAAGTGTTATTTGCATATTTTGGACACAATACTTTATTAAATATTGTCTTCAAATAATGTCTTCCACTCTGTGGCTTCTCCTTTCATTCCCTTAATAGGTTGTGGGGTTTTTTGCCAAAATTTTTAATTTTAATAAAGTCCAACTTATCCATCTTTTCTTTCATGGCTCATACTTTTAGTGTTGTATATCAAAATTTATCACCAAATCCAATGTCACAAATTTTTCTCCAATGTTTTATTTGAAAGATTTAGTTTTATATTTAGCCCTATAATCTATTTTAAGCTAAATTTTTCAGGGCTGTGTCTAAATCTTTTTGCATATGGATATCCAATTGTTCCTGTACCATTTGTTGAAAAAAACGCTCTCCACTGAATAGCCTTTGCTTTTTTGCCAAGATCAGTTGGCTATATTTGTGTGGATTTATTTCTGGATTCTCTATTCTGTTCCATTGGTCTATGTATCTCTTCTTTCACCAATACCACACTGCCTCTATTAATGCAGTTTTAAGTAAGTCTTAAAATAGAGTAGTGCAAGTGGAGTTTTGAACCAGCCTTGTTTTTTGTTTTCCCTCTTGACGTCCTTTTTGGCTTGTCTTCCTTCCAAAGATTATAGTATGATAAGAGAAGAAAAACGGGAACTTTTCAATGAGAAACCTGACAACACTACCTCAGTCAGGTGATCAAGATCAATATTAATGGTGATAAGTCATTCTAATATGATATAATGAAAATGTCACTTTACATCTGTGGTCTTCTTCCCAGAAACCCACGCCAGTCTAACCCTGAGAAAAAGTATAAGACCAATCCCAATAGAGGGGCATTCTACCAAACACTTGGTCAATACTTCTCGAAACTGTCAAGGTCATCAGAAACAAGGAAAAGTTTGAGAAAAGTGTCTCAGTCAGCAGGTGCCTAAGGAGATGTAACTATTAAAAGTAATGTGTTGGGCTTCCCTGGTGGCACAGTGGTTGGGAGTCCACCTGCCGATGCAGGGGACACGGGTTCGTGCCCCGGTCTGGGAAGATCCCACATGCCGCGGATTGGCTGGGCCCATGAGCCATGGCCGCTGAGCCTGCGCGTTCGGAGCCTGTGCTCCGCAACGGGAGAGGCCACAACGGTGAGAGGCCCATATACCGAAAAAAAAAAAAAAAAAAAAAAAAAAAGTAATGTGGTAACCTGAATAGGTTCATGGAACAGAAGACGACGATTCGGTTAAAAATTAAGGAAATATGAATAAAATATGTAATTTTGTTAATAATAATATATCAATATTGGTTCATTAATTATAATGAATGTACCATACTACTACTATGAGGTGTTAACAATAGGATAAACTGGGTGTGGAGTGTATGGGAACTTTATACAGTCTTTGCAATTTTTTAATCTAAAAGTGTTCTAAAATAAAATGTTTATTTAAAAATAATGATTTGCTATCTGAAGTAAATTCATGATGAATATTTCCTTTGAATGAGAGGGAAATAGACAACTATTTGCACAAGATAATACAAGTTAATGCGATTTTCTTCTTCAGATGAAGGGAAGCCAACATAAGCAGGTAGATAACAAGCAAATTTTCAACAATATGTACAAACACTAAACATTAACTTGGAAGTATTATTTTTAATGTTAGAAATTTAGAACCAAAATATCAACTTGGCCAACCCTTCCTTAGGTTCATATTTTCTAGTACATTCTCTGCATAGAAACAATAGCTTACGAAATAAAGTGTTGCTCCCATTGACCTGAGGAGTTAATTCTAAATGGACCAAGCCTACAGTTGGAAAGCATATTCAGCTTCACTCATAGTAAGCTTCTATATGGATTTTTATATTGTGGTTCAGAGGATGAACAGAAACTGCCCATATAGCTGTCTCCTAAATGTCGGCAGGAAAAATAACAAAATTAAGTTCCAGTAACAGCATTCACTTTTCACAGCCCCAGAGAACATGAACATAAAAATAATAAGATAGTCTCAAAGGGTTTAACCAAGGGGTCATTAACATAAAGCTGCTGCTCCTAGAAATGTGCCCTTGAACTTGAATTCTTTTGTAAATTAGAGAGCAGCATGGGAAAATACACATTTTTAAAGCATCATCAATTTAGTGAATATATCTAGGTTATAATGATAAAATTTTACGTGACAAGAGACTGGAATAAATTGGTATCTCCACAGAGTTCAACATTTAATAATGGTGCCTATGCTGTTAACCTCTCTAATCTGAGGAAATTACAGATGCTCCAGCATTGACATACGTATTTTTACTTTTACAGTGAATTATTGGATTATTTTTTCATGTAGTCTTGGAGTCCAGGTGCTGTTTATTGGTTTTAGTTTATAATAATTCAGTCTGACTCTTTATTGATTTCCTTCATTCCCAATATATTGTTTCTGCTACCCTCAGAGTCCTAGAGCCACTCAAGACATTATGTACTTCCAAGCTTATGTGTCCTGGTCTTCCCTTCAGTGGCCTTAAACACAGCAACAGCAGTCAATCAGTGAAAGCCTGTTTCAAATTATTTTCTGGTTTTATTTGTCTTTGGAATTGATGTTAGCACGTTAGGACTGGAAGTAGCCTGTACAGGAGGAGGCAGGAAGTGAGAACTTCCAAAATCATCAATTTCAGGAATCATGGTCTCAGGTCAAATTGCAATTCAAGTTATTTATATTTTATTGATTCCAATTCTGTTTGTAAAACAAACTTTTAAAAATATATTTTGATCTTAAGCCCTGGTGTGAAGGATAATTGCAAAGGAGAAACTAGAGAAGAGGGTTGATTTTGCTTGTTTTTCCTTACCACTGGAGTGGCCCTTAGGAAAGTTACTCAATTTCTATACAACACTTTTAGTCCATCTGTAAAATGGAACATATCATCATGATTATTTCACAATGATAGCTATGAACATTAAGTAAAAAAGTGGATAGCAACTCACAGTGTAAGAAGTGGATAGCAATTTACAATTAATTTACAATTAATTAAATCCTTTCAGTAAGACTTGATTTGAATGAATTTGTTATCAAAATTTGGCAACGTTCTTAAGTTTGGTAACTAACTTTGTAGACTTTATTTTCTAACTGTAGACCGCCCCAAATTCACTTACTTCAGGACAGGCTTTGCTTACGTGCAAGGATAACATTATTAAATGCTAGGTAAAATACCAGGTAAGCAGCACAGAGCATGCTGGGTGGTTTCTCACACATAGTTTTTATTTAATCTTCATAAAACCCTGGAAGTTATGTTTCTTGATCTCATTTTATGGATGAGAATTCTGATGCTCAGAGGGGGCTAGTCACATTTATAAACTTATACACCTAGTAGGTTGAGAGGCAGGATGTAGACCTTGGGAATACCTGGCTACAAGGTGCTTCCACTTTCTGGCAGAGGCTATTGTCTGTCTTTTCCTCCAATATACTGAGCTTGCACAGTGAATTTGTAAATACGACTGCATGGCCTGCATTTAACAAAGTCGCTTAGAAGTATAAGATGCTGTGCAAAATTATGGCTTAGGAGTCGTTAGTCTAAGTAGAGACAAGGGCTACAACATGCCCCTTTGTACTTCAGGGTGAAGGAAGCACAGTGTTGCTGGATGGTAACTCAGCAGTTGGTCTGATAGGTGGCAAGGTGGCCAGAGTTAGCAGTGTTTCTGAACCATTCACTATATGTGCCAAACACGAAAGAAAAATAGTCATGAAACACTGCTAGGCAATGAGGCTACTATGGGAAACATTATCAACTCCTTGGTGTTTTTATTCTTATGGGTATTTAGTAAAAGCTTAGTAGAATATACATTTTAAAAGTTAAAGGATGTTATAGCTTTAGTATGTTTTCCTTTATTCAGGCTGGATTAGAGGAACAGGGTATTAATAATACTCCTCTCTACACATAGGGAGATATATCTAAAGTTTTCTCACACCTACAGCTGAATAAGATCAAGTCATGATAACCTGATGTTTCCAGGCCTTCTTAATCTGTGGATAAAAATGTCATATTTATATCAAACTAACAAATTACAGTGACTCTGCAGGACCACTCTGTAGAGCCCAGTTCACAAGGCTCCTGACTACATTTAGCAAACAAGATCTCTGGGAAATGGTGGCAGTGAGGAGTTAAAGGATGCTGATTTATTATTATTATTAGGGAATGCTCAAACAAACAAAACAAACAAATCCTAATCTCTACACATTTAAACTTGTTTTGGGGTAAGACTCTTTCCTTTCTGACATATATAGCTATTTTCTCATTCCCTGCCACTGACAACCCATGTAGGTTTGATAAAGTCATCACTGATCTCTGAGTCTCAACTCCGGAGTATATTTTGTTTGTGAAGAGAACTTCAGCCTATGTGGTGAAGTACTTCTTACAGACCTCCTCTTCCCCACCCCATGTACCACTGTATATATCAGTGGATCAATGGGATGGTGGTAAACCATTGTTAATTCTGGTTACAAATAGAAGCACCCCTGTTTCTGTGTGTATAGTTGTGCATGTGTGATGTGAACAAGGGTAAGGGTATTTGACCTCTCCTCCCAACATTCAAGCTCTAAATGTGCATGGTTACAGTGGAGGAGAGAAAACTTAGCTCAGCCTATTACAAATCAAAATTATGTGGTCTTCATGTACAAATACACAAGCAGTAGACACAAAGAAAACATTAGTTGATTGTTAAAAATTTAATTTTTAGAATAATTTATGGATATTCATTACTTAAAAAAATACTTTTCCAGATAAAGTTGAAGTTTTAATAATCCTCTGTGAACTGTAAAGGAAATATTATATAAATATCATTTGATTTTGCTTCGACAATGTAGAAAGCAACTTAATGGATCAGAAACCCCAAATAGTCTTTGGCATCATTTGCAATCTTTGGTGAATTCGATTTAATGAATAAACTAAAAGAGTTCTTGAGATGTTTATCAGGTTAGAAAATCCTGGAGTCATATAAGGTCCATTCCAAAAACGAATACTATTAGTGTTGTTGCTGCTATCTTTTAGAAAATTGGCACAAGAGATATAATAATTTAGATTAAATGCCTATGTAAATAATAGCTTTTTATTACAAACCGTAAACCTGCTTCTTATTTACTATAATATGATATAAGTCAACAACATCTAGGTTACTTTTCTGGTCTCCTGAGGTGAAATTTTATTAGAGATTAGATAGGAAGTTCTACCATTTAAAAGGGACATATTTCTTTACAGAATATTGTTGGTCCAAGGACAGCTTAATGTACTAGAATATAAATTTTACAGATACTTTACAAATAGGACATTAGTTTTTGACAAAGTCAGAAAACATGAAATTTCAGAATTCTAACATACTTGTATTAAAGATGAGGGCTAGAGATGTCAAAATTCAAATTGCTTAACCTTAGTCATATAGTGAATTTTGACTGGTTGCAATCCAAGCCCTCTCTTTTCCAGTTCTGGGAATTTTCTACTGGGCAAAGTATACTGTTGAAATTGTAGTTCCAACACTCTTTGCCAGAAGTACCTAATGCCTCCAATTACTATCAGCCAATAAATCTCAACTGGGGGGATTTTAGCCTACTGGAGAAGTTTGTCAATGTCTGGAGAATATTTTAATTGTTACAAATTAGTAAACAACTGAGGGGAGAAGACCGAGGAGGTTGCTACTGGCAACTACTGGATGCTAAACATTTTACATTCCACAGGACAGCCCTTAGAGCAGCGACTTCTGACCCCACAGGTAAATAGCACTGAGGTTGAAATACTCTGCACTAAGTATTTCTCAACTTGAATTCTCAGGTGTCAAATGACAAATATATTCCATCTCCTATGTCAACTTCAGTTACTCAGTAGTAACTGGAGGCCCATGTTGGGAACAAAAAGGAGCAGAAATGTGTCCAGTTTTCTCAGAGAGAGGGGAACGGTTCTACCACGCATTTGCAGCTTAATAAATATTATTTTTAACTTAATGTGATGGTTGTTTCACAATGTTGAAGTTAGAGATTGTTAGTGTTTGTTATTTTTTAAAAGCCTTTCTCCTGAATCTCCCTAGAGATTCTTTTGGTGATATGGTGTTTAAATTAGCACATTACTACAACACTTCTGGCATACACAGTTTTATGTGGATTAGGGAGCCATTTTTCTCAAATTCTTAGAGATGAAGGATGAGTTTTATTCTTTCAGATGTATTTCCAATGTATCATGGATTTATACTTTTAAAAAATAATAAAAGTAAATAATTAGCAAAATAATTCTTCAAAATATACATCCAATTGGCAAAATTTTAAATTATTAGATCAAATAAACTTTAAACATTGTCCTATCACTTTGTAATAAAAGTTCTAAAACACTCTCAATTATTTTAGTTATCTCAATGAGATTGGGTAACATCTCTTATGGACTGGAAAGTGTGTGAGGAGTACAGTTAGAGTATCATAAACAATTGTAAAAACATCTTTTATTTTTCATTCAACAAACATTTATTCTGGGCCTGATGGGATTATGCACTGCATTAGGATCCAGGAATACAGAGGTAAAATGCAGTCTCAACCTTCATGGAATTCTCAAAAAAAAAAAAGGCTCATAGGTACAGGGAACAGATATTATGTATCCCTAGAGGCAGGGGATTTGGGGGCCGGGCAGTGGCGTGAGAAATGTGTAAATATAAAAAGGAAAAAAGGAAAAGAAAAAACACACCAAACCTTCCCTTGTAATTGGATAGGTATGCTACTTGCCTTATGACTTCAACCCCTCATGATTCTAGGAATATGTCACTCATTTCTGCCCCTAAGTTTACGTTTTTCTTACTCTCTTGGACTGCAAGTCCTTCCCTTCTACTCTCTGCCTGTTTAAACTCTACATGATCCAAAGAGCAATTTCAATCCCATCCCCTTAGGAATTCTGCTCTGCCTCACTTGAGTACTTATTCAATAATCTTTCCTCTGAATTCTCACAACACTTCCAGAACGAGGCATATAATTGAAAAAAAATAATACAGAAATGAAACAAAACTTGTTGAATGAATGGATAAGTGAAGATACTCTTCTTCTCATTGCTCAGTGTGCTCCCATCAAGAGTGAAACTGTGTTGCCAAGTATAAATTTTATATGACATGTGAAGCAGCCCACATTCAAGTTTCAGAGGAACCCAAATTTTGACTGATTACTCTTTTGATTAACATCATTACTACTAGGCTTGAGTCCCAGATTTAGCATTCAAAAGGCAAGCTGGTTTAGTACAAAGAAAGCCTTTCTCATGCCCAAGGTCTGGACCATCATTTTGGTCTGCTAAAAGGCAACATGCGAAGATCTTGTGAAGATTTTGAAAAGTACAGGATGAGATTAGAACCTGAGAGATGTGAAGTCAGAGAGACAACTGTGAGGGGACAGAGCTAAGAACCCTGCTTAGAACTTGGATCTTGCAAATCCTCTGGACTCTGAGTCAATGTGGGATAACCTGTGGGAGTGAAAGCGAGGATTTTATAGTTCATTAAGCTGGGTGGAGGTGGGGAAGGAATTCTCAGTCTAGTGGAGGAGCCAGATATATCACTTCAATAGAGATGGTTTTCAGTCGAAGATATTAGTCATTATGGGTAACAGGAGTGTAGAGGACGCTGAGAGATTTCTAGTGTGGAGAAGATTGTGTCACAAATGTTTCTCTGGGGTTGTTGACTAAGGGATAGTACTTCTTTGCCACCAATTTCACACTCTAGAAATATGGGTCGAATACACTTTTAACTAAACTGATAAGGAGAAAACTACTCAAGTGTATTTACAACACGGCAAAATAATAACTGGTCATGCATGTCACGTAAGTCATTTATATCCCTTTAATTACATTCCAGGCTATTTAAATGCGTTTGAACCCCAGTGATTATATGAAATAATAAAATGGCAACTGAACTTGTAGGGAAGATGTGTTTGCAATCCATCTTTGCTGTAGCCAATAGTTGTCCATATGACATTGAAACTAGGATTTGATGCCCATGACAGGCAAGATGCGTAACACGCTGTTTTGCTGCAAGTATTGCAAAATGATGATTCACGTATTTTTAAAGCTTATTATCTTCCTTAAAATGGAGACTATTTAAAATTTCTCTACTGATTTAACCCTGATAGCTAGAAAGAAATGTATGTGCCTTTCTTGCTTCCAATTACCTTCCCTTATCCTTAGTAGCTACAATCTCAATTCATCTTTTTAATAACTTGTAGTTTGAATGGCTAAACAGTACCATAGAGAGTCATTTTCCTTGTAAAATATGTTGATTTTAAATTAAACATGCCTGTATGAGGCTGAATAATCTTTGAAAAATGTTTACTAGAGTTGGGACATCATAGGAGTGTTACTGCGGTTATCGAGATATTGTCACTCTGTAATTCTGAAGCAAATGCTGTTAATTGCCATTGTACAGTATGCTAATTGTACTTTAGCTTTGATGTGACATCTCATTCAATAGGTTTAGGAAACTGGGATAGTAAAATTATTTTTTAAAAAATTGATAGGCTGGTTATTGTTTCTCTTCTCATTACCTTCAACTACATTACACCAAAAGAGAAATAACATTATGTGTAAGAAGAGCATACCATACAGATAGAATAGAATTATTTGTGGAGAGATTATTACATTATTACAATAATATTAGTAAGTGATTGAATAAAGCATTTATTCTAATGCTCAATCAAATGTACAAAAATAATGTGGACAATAGAAAATGAAAAAGTAGTCATCTGAATGACTGACTACAAAAATGCACATTATATACTCTTTTTTTGTATTAGTTTTTTAATTTTTTAATTTTACTTAATTTATTTTTTTATACAGCAGGTTCTTATTAGTCATCAATTTTATACACATCAGTGGATACATGTCAATCCCAATCGCCCAATTCAGCACAACACCACCCCCACCACCGTGGCTTTCCCTCCTTGGTGCCCTGCACCAAGTCTGTTCTCTACATCTGTGTCCCAACTTCTGCCCTGCAAACCAGTTCATCTGTACCATTTTTCTAGGTTCCACATACATGCTTTAATATACGATATTTGTTTTTCTCTTTCTGACTTACTTCACTCTGTATGACAGTCTCTAGATCCACCCACGTCTCAACAAATGACTCAATTTCGTTCCTTTTTATGGCTGAGTAATATTCCATTGTATATATGTACCACCTCTTCTTTATCCATTTGTCTGTCGATGGGCATTTAGGTTGCTCCCATGATCTGGCTATTGTAAATAGTGCTGCAATGAACATTGGGGTGCATGTGTCTTTTTGAATTATGGTTTTCTCTGGGTATATGCCCAGTACTGGGATTGCTGTATCATATGGTAATTCTATTTTTAGTTTTTTAAGGAACCTCCATACTGTCCTCCATAGTGGCTGTATCAATTTACATTCTCACCAACAGTGCAAGAGGGTTCCCTTTTCTCCACACCCTCTCCAGCATTTTTAGTCTGTAGATTTTCTGATGATGCACATTCTAGCCGGTGTGAGGTGACACCTCATTGTAGTTTTGATTTGCATTTCTCTAGTAATTAGTGAAGTTGCGCAGCTTTTCATGTGCTTCTTGTCCATCTGTATGTCTTCTTTGGAGAAATGTCTATCTAGGTCTTCTGCCCATTTTTGGATAGGGTTGTTTGTTTCTTTAATATTCAGCTGCATCAGCTATTTATATATTTTGGAGATTAATCCTTTGTCCATTGATTCATTTGCAAACATTTTCTCCCATTCTGACGGTTGTCTTTTTGTCTTGTTTACGGTTTTCTTTGCTGTGCAAAAGCTTTGAAGTTTCATTAGGTCCCATTTGTTTATTTTTGTTTTTATTTTCATTACTCTAGGAGATGGATCAAAAAAGATCTTGCTGTGATTTATGTCAAAGAGTGTTCTTCCTATGTTTTCCTCTAAGAGTTTTATAGTGTCCAGTCTTACATTTAGGTCTCGAATCCATTTTGAGTTTACTTTTTCTGTATGGTGTTAGGGAGTGTTCTAATTTCATTCTTTTACATGTAGCTGTCCAGTTGTCCCAGCAACACTTATTGAAAAGACTGTATTTTCTCCATTGTATATCCTTGCCTCCTTTGTCATAGATTAGTTGACCATAGGTGCGTGGGTTCATCTCTGGGCTTTCTATCTTGTTCCATTGATCTATGTTTCTGTTTTTGTGCCAGTACCATATTGTCTTGTTTACTGTAGCTTTGTAGTATAGTCTGAAGTCAGGGAGTCTGATTCCTCCAGCTCCGTTTTTTCCCTCAAGACTGCTTTGGCTATTCAGGATCTTTTGTGTCTCCATAAAAAATTTTAAGATTTTTTGTTCTAGTTCCGTAAAAAATGCCATTGGTAATTTGATAGGGATTGCATTGAATCTGTCGATTGCTTTGGGTAGTATAGTCATATTCACAATGTTGATTCTTCCAATCCAAGAACATGGTATATCTCTCCATCTGTTGGTATCATCTTTAATTTCTTTCATCAGTGTCTTATAGTTTTCTGCATACAGGTCTTTTGTCTCCTTAAGTAGGTTTATTCCTAGGTATTTTATTCTTTTTGTTGCAATGGTAAATGGGAATGTTTCCTTAATTTCTCTTTCAGATTTTTCATCATTAGTGTATAGGAATGCAAGTGATTTCTGTGCATTAATTTTGTATCTTGCTACTTTACGAAATTCATTGATTAGCTCTAGTAGTTTTCTGGTGGCATTTTTTAGGATTCTCTATGTATAGTATAATGTCATCTGCAAACAGTGACAGTTTTACTTCTTCTTTTCCAATTTGTATTCCTTCTATTTCTTTTTCTTCTCTGATTGCCATGGCTAGGACTTCCAAAACTATGTTGAATAATAGTGGTAAGAGTGGTCATCCTTGTCTTGTTCCTGATCTTAGAGGAAATGCTTTCATTTTTTCACCATTGAGAATGATGTTTGCTGTGGGTTTGTCGCATATGGCCTTTATTATGTTGAGGTAGGTTCCCTCTATGCCCACTTTCTGGGAGTTTTTCTAATAAATGGGTGTTGAATTTTGTCAAAAGCTTTTTCTGCATCTATTGAGATGATCATATGGTTGTTATTCTTCAGTTTGTTAATATAGTGTATCACACTGATTGATTTGCATATACTGAAGAATCCTTGCATCCCTGGGATAAATCCCACTTGATCATGGTGCATGATCCTTTCAGTGTGTTGTTGGGTTCTGTTTGCTAGTATTTTGTTGAGGATTTTTGCATCTATATTCATCAGTGATATTGGTCTGTAATTTTCTTTTTTTGTAGTATCTTTGTCTGGTTTTGGTGTCAGGGTGATGGTGGCCTCATAGAATGAGTTTGGGAGTGTTCCTTCCTCTGCAAATTTTTGGAAGAGCTTGAGAAGGATGGGGGTTAGCGCTTCTCTAAATGTTTAATAGAATTCACCTGCGAAGCCATCTGGTCCTGGAGTTTGTTGGAAGATTTTTAATCAGTTTCAATTTCATTACTTGTAATTGGTCTGTTCATATTTTCTATTTCTTCCTGGTTCAGTCCTGGAAGGTTATACCTTTCTAAGAATTTGTCCATTTCTTCCAGGTTGTCCATTTTATTGGCATAGAGTTGCTTGCAGTAGTCTCTTAGGATGCTTTGTATTTCTGTGGTGTCTGTTTTCACTTCTCCTTTATCATTTCTAATTTTATTGATTTGAGTCCTCTCCCTCTTTTTCTTGATGAGTCTGGGTAATGGCTTATCAATTTTGTTTATCTTCTCAAAGAACCAGCTTTTAGCTTTATGGATCTTTACTATTGTTTTCTTCATTTCTATTTCATTTATTTCTGCTCTGATTTTTATGATTTCTTTCCTTCTGCTAACTTTGGGTTTTGTTTGCTCTTCTTTCTCTAGTTCCTTTAGGTGTAATGTTAGGTTGTTTATTTGAAATTTTTCTTGTTTCTTGAGGTAGGTTTGTAGAGCTATAAACTTCCCTCCTAGAACTTCTTTTGCTACATCCCCTAGGTTTTGGATTGTAGTGTTTTCATTGTCTTTTGTCTCTACGTAGTTTTTGATTTCTTCAGTGATCTCTTGGTTATTTAGTAACGTATTGCTTTGCCTCCATGTGTTTGTGTTTTTTACTTTTTTTTCCCTGTAATTCATTTCTAATCTCATAGCATTGTGGTCAGAAAAGATGCTTGATACGATTTCAATTTTCTTAAGTTTACTGAGGCTTGATTTGTGACCCAAGATGTGATTTATCCTGGAGAATATTCTCTGCGCACTTGAGAAGAAAGTGTAATCTGCTGCTTTTGAATGGAATGTCCTATAAACATCAATTAAATCTATCTGGTCTATTGTGTCATTTAAAGCTTCTGTTTCTTTATTTATTTTCATTTGGATGATCTGTCCGGTGTAAGTGTGGTGTTCAAGTCCCCCACTATTTTTGTATTACTGTCAATTTCCTCTTTTATAGCTGTTAGCAGTTGCCTTATATATTGATGTGCTCCTATGTTGGGTACATATATATTTATAATTGTTATATCTTCTTGGATTGATCCCTTGATCATTATGTAGTGTCCTTTCTTGTCTTTTGTAACATTCTTCATTTTAAAGTCTATTTTATCTGATATGAGTATTGCTGCTCTAGCTTTCTTTTGATTTCCATTTGCATGGAATATCTTTTTGCATCCCCTCACTTTCAGTCTGTATGTGTCCCTAGGTCTAAACTGGGTCTCTTGTAGACAGCTTATATATGGGTCTAGTTTTTGTGTCTATTCAGCAAGCCTGTGTCTCTTGGTTGGAACATTTAATCCATTCACGTTTAAGGTAATTATTGATATGTATGTTCCTATGACCATTTTGTTAATTGTTTTGGGTTTGTTTTTGTAGCTCCTTTTCTTCTCTTGTGTTTCCCACTTAGAGAAGTTCCTTTAGCATTTTTTATAGAGCTGGGCTGGTGGTGCTGAATTCTCTTTGCTTTTGCTTGTCTGTAAATCTTTTGATTTCTCATGGAATCTGAATGGGATCCTTGCCGGTAGAGTAATCTTGGTTGTATGTTCTTCCTTTTCATCACTTTAAGTATATCATGCCACTCCCTTCTGGCTTGTAGAGTTTCTGCTGAGAAATCAGCTGTTAACTTTATGGGAGTTCCCTTGTATATTATTTGTCATTTTTCCCTTGCTGCTTTCAATAATTTTTCTTTGTCTTAATTTCTGCCAATTTTATTACTATGTGTCTTGGTGTGTTTCTTCTTGGGTTTATCCTGTATGGGATTCTCCGCACTTCCTGGACTTGGGTGGATATCTCCTTTCCCATGTTAGGGACGTTTTCGACTATAATCTCTTCAAATATTTTCTCAGGTCTTTTCTCTCTCTCTCCTCCTTCTGGGACCCCTATAATGTGAATGTTGTTGCATTTAATATTGTCCCAGAGGTCTCTTAGGCTGTCCTCATTTCTTTTCATTCTTTTTTCTTTATTCTGTTCCACAGCAGTGAATTCCACCATTCTGTCTTCCAGGTCACTTATCCATTCTTCTGCCTCAGTTATTCTGCTATTGATTCCTTCTAGTGTAGTTTTCATTTCAGTTATTGTATTGTTCATCTCTGTTTGTTTGTTCTTTAATTCTTCTAGGTCTTTTTAAAATATTTCTTTCATTTTCTCAATCTTTGCCTCCATTCTTTTTCCGAGGTCCTGTATCATCTTCATTATCATTATTCTGAATTCTTTTTCTGGAAGGTTGCCTATCTCCACTTCATTTAGTTGTTTTTCTGGGGTTTTATCTTGTTCCTTCATCTGGTACACAGCCCTCTGCCTTTTCATCTTGTCTATCTTTCTGTGAATGTGGTTTTTGTTCCACAGGCTGCAGGATTGTAGTTCTTCTTGCTTCCCACATTATATACTCTTATTGATTGAGATCTAAATTTTGCTATGATTCTTCAGAGTTATTTACGTGCAAACTTAAATTACGGGGCATGTGTTTATTTATGGTACACCTGGTAAACTGTGAACTAACTTACAAGCTATGTGACTCTTGGTAATTCACTTGTTTTCTCCCCCTAGGTTTGTGATCCAGGCTCTGAGGCTAGTCTTAGTGCCAGGTAGAGGGAAATTAGAAGACAGATAGTAGTAAATCCGATGGCTATGCATTGCCAGGTATGATAGTTAAGATCCTAGCTGCAGAAAATGGCATGCTGCTGTTACCCAACTCTGAGTGTTTGTCCTGAAAGCCCACCAAAATACACTTTGCCTTGCTGTTGTGGCTACCCGTGGGGAATGGAATCCTGACTCTGAACTTCAGGCTCCACATTAGGACCCTACTGTCTATTGCATAAGACAAGTTTCTCTAGGATTCCTGCTTCTCACCTACCACCATCACCCTGCTTAGACCCTTCCTCTTTTGAACATGTGTAGGTCAACAATTTGCCCACATTTCTCTTTTTTCCAAGCACAGATGATGCCTGGCTCTTCTCACAGTTGATATCATTTCTTTTAGAGCTAAAACCTTTTTTTTTTTTTTTTTTTGCTATATTCCAACTTTTTATCTTAGTTTAAGTCGTAAGAATTTAGTTAAATAGTACACAGTTCTTATGTACCCTTTGCCTAGCTTCCCCCCAAAGACAACATCTAACATAGCCATAGAACCTTGTCAAAACCAGGATATTGACCATTAACTACTATTAACTTAGGTATAGGTCTTGTTCAGATTTAACCAGTTTTTGCATGCACTCTTTTAATGTTTAGTACTATAAAAATTTATTACTTGTTCAGATTTGAGTAACCATGATCACATTCAGAATACAGTTGTTCCATCATCACCAACAAGTTCCCTTAGGTAACTACTGAATAGCCATAGGCTTTCCCAACCCAAAGCCCTAATGAGCTCTATTCTCCATTTATTCTTTTGTTACTTTGAGAGTTCCACATAAATGGAACTATGCCATATATAACCCACTGAGATCAACATATTTCATTCAGCATAATAATACCTTTGAGTTCTATCCAAATTGTTGCTTATGTCAATAGTTTATTCCTCGTTACTGAAAGGTAGTATTCCATTCTATGTTTATAACACAGTTTGTTTATCCATTCACCATTGAAGTACATTTAGTATGTTCACTTATGGTTTGCTTATCAAATGTGATTAAAATCTTAACTGACTTGGAATTTTCTTTGACTTTCTGTATCTTAAAATATTATCATCCAACACTACTAAATGAAATGGCTAAAGGATTAAGTATTTCTTGTAATTTTTTAAAATTAATAAATTACACATTCAATTATTTCTTCATTCTACCTGTGATTTAAATTGGGTTTATATGACTTAGCTTTATTATTTACTTTAGACTTTCACTAGCAAAGGATGAAGGACTGGAAATTAAAATTATTGAGTACCTATGTATCAGAAATGAACATCTCCCTGACCCCCTTCCCCATACAGATCACAATCACATTGAATCCTCAAAACAACCTAAGTGTTTGGACTCACTTTTTGAAAAAAAAGTTATTAACTTCTCGACAGATTCAGTAATAGCTAAAGAGTATCAGTAAGTAGCATCATCAAGGCTTCAAAACAGTTTTGTGTAATTCTTGAACCCTCTGCTACGCACTGAAGATATTTACTATATTAGATAATTTTTGAAAACATAGTTGAGTTAATAGAGTGAAAAGATATTACCTTCAATGTGCTAGGAAATTTGAGGAAAGCACAGATGAAAAATCATTTACTGCTGATTTTCTTGTTCCATTTCTGTAGTTCATAAACTACTGACAGACAACTACACTCTGTTGAAAACTATATTAGAAACAAAGAAGAAATATAAACAACATGATAAAAAGGGTTGAAAAATTTAAGCAGACACAAAAATGAAGACATACAAATGCGCAACAAGCACATGAAATGTGTTAAACACTGTTAGTCATTAGAGAAATCAAAATCAAAATCACAATGAGATGATGCTACACACTTTCTAGAAAAATTTAAATTAAAAGAAATGAACAAAACCAAGTGTTGGTGAGATGGGGAACTGGAACTCTCATATATTACTTAAGAGAACATTGATTTTGACAACCACTTTGGAAAATGTTTTGGCAGATTTTTATAGAATTAACCCTAAGCTTATCATATGAAATAGCAATTCTACTTCTAGGTTTTTATTGAAGAAAGATGAAAACATATATCCATATAAAGATATGCAGGTAAGTTCATAATAGCTTTATTCATGATAACAAACTGGCAATCATCTGTATGTCCATTAACTGGAGAATGGATAAGTAAAGCATGGCCTATTCATACAATAGACTATGACTACACAGGGAAAAGAAGCAAACTGTTGACACACTTGACATGGATGCATTGGTGAAAACACTGATGAGCAGTGGAAGCCGTGGGCAAAAAAGAGTACATGCTCTGTTGTTCAATCTATAAGAAACACTAGAAAAGAAAAAAATCAACTATAGTGTCAGAAAGTAGATCAATATTTGGCTAGAGCCAGAGTTGGGGAGGGATTGACTGTATGGAGTCATGTGGGTACTTGTATAAATGGCCAAAATAATCAATATCTTGATTGTGATGATCACTATACCAGTGTGTGCATTCATCTGTGTGCACTCAACTATACACTAAAAATGAGTATGTTTTGTTTTCTAAAACCTAGTTCCCAAAAAAGTTGACTTAAAAACATATCAAATGAAATTTTTTAAAAAAATGAGTACTGCAAGTTATAGTAAGATGGAAGAAGAACAGGTAATAATATAAGCTTGAAGAGAAAAGATGACAATTATGTCTACACTGAAGGCAGTAAAAGTAGAACTAAACACAGAAGAAAATGGAATTTTTTTTGAGGTTACATTTGAGTTTTCCTCTAAGGGTAAGGGTTGAAATAAGAATGGCATGAAAATAATAAGTGGGAAATTGACAACTGCAGGGATCAGAAATTGTGACCTTCACTGTAAATAACAGGGCTTCACTGATAAAAAATTGGAAGTAATTTTACAGGAGCAATAATAAAAAGAAATCATAAAAAAAAATTTCTGGGCACCAAGATCTGAGTTATGACATTTACTCTATGTGGGTCTTTGAAGAAATATCTTAACTAATCTCTCTATGATTCAGTTTCACAAGTTAAATTAAAAAAGAAAAAGAAATATCAGACTCTAAGATCATGCTATAGGGTTATTCTAATGATTAAATTAGATCTGTCTATGAATTTTCTGGCATAGTGCCTGGAGCTCTTTGACCCTAAATGTATTATAGAATATAAGAATAGCATCACTTCACTAATGAGTACTATACGTATAATTTTAATGAATATTAAAGTTTTTACATGATATCACTATGAAAAGAAAATAATTTTAAAATGATATATCCTATGATAATATTTTCTAGACCGCACACTAACATTATGTTTCTATGGAAAACATTTCAGAAATCCTAAAATATTTTTGATAGTAAGTTTAATAATTATATGTCAAAATACTTAAATGCAATGAGGAATTATCTTTTATTCATATTACACATGGTATTTAGAAAATACAATGATGTGCTATTTATTGCAAGCATGGAAATTTAAAAAAATAAATTTTTTATGACAAAGATAAAAGACAAATTATTTTTCCAAATATTAATGCATTTTTGTATGGCCCTAGGATTACACAGATAAGAGGCACAAGCTAGAAAAAAATGATAAAATAAATTTAAATTTCAGTGAATTGGGAGAGAGGACAGGGATGCTAAGAAAAATATAAATGAAAAGAACAACCACCAAATAAATAGCAAAATAAGAAAACCAACAGCATAATAAGATTGTTGAAGTAGTGAAACTACAAAACAAAACGAGTATTTCTCACATGCAAATACTGATTTACTATGCATTCATCCCTCTTTTAAGAGACAGGGCAGGAAGAGAGAGAGAGAGAATGGGGGGGAAATGAGGTGTAGAAATGCAAGACTGACCGGAGGGCTGACCAGAGAGGATTGAAGTGTCTGGTTTTGTACAACAAATGCTACAAAAATAGAGTTAGATTCACAAGAAAAAAAAAAAAACACTTTTATCAAAGACAATGCCATCCAGGCATGGGAAGACTAAGATTGAGATGAAAAGATATCTCAGGAGGGGAGTAAGAGACAGATGCAAAACATAAAAGACTAGAAGTTCAGTTTGCTGAAAACAACTATTTAGGAGAAACTGAATTCAAAAATATTCTGAATGCAGACCTTTGAATAACTTGGTTGAAGACCTGCTGAGGAAATAAGGCTGTCAGAAATAGGAAATGATGCATATGGAAACAATCAACAGCTTATAGCAGAGGGTGAGGGCACATCAACACAAAGTCTACTCCTTATTATCATTTAAATCCACAAATAGCCTTTAACATTTTGGCAAATCGAGTCACATACAGTTATATATGGACCAAAAGACTAAAATACTGCCCTGATGCAAATCCCCTTTCTCATCTGAGTTACTTTGATTCCTACTGCAAAGGAAATGAGGTTGGTCTTGGTAGACTGAACTGCATGATTGGCTTTAATGTTCAAAACTCATTTGATTGTCAATATTCTCCCAATACTCTGCTTCCTCTTTAAAAACATGGATTAATAGAATTTTTGAATAAGTTCCCCTCAAATGTGGGGGAGAAGAGAGTCGGCTTTTAAAATGCAACTTCCCTTGTTGTACTCAATAAATAAACTCAAATATTTAACAAGTTATATTTCTTAAACTTTTACTGATAAATTAAATTTCATTTTCAATGAATAATACATTCTATGCATTATGAATTCAGAGGCTTTAATATTCATTTATGGGAAATGCTATTTTTTTCAAATATATCTTTATATATCTGGATTTTCATATATTTTATTCCATAAATTTATTTCATTTATTTTATTTATTTCTGAATATGTCTGTTATTTGTGAAATAGTACGCTAAATAAATAATTGTAAAAATTTGCTTGACTGAGAATTATAAAAGTATTCATTGTTGATTTAATTAGTTTAGGAGGTACAGGTTTCCCCCCAAGACTTAGGTCTTTGAACGACCACTTTCTTTTGGGTTCCTTATCCTGATGCCCGTTTCCTGCATCATCTTGGCAGGTAAGCAGCCATAAAATCTAAAGAACTAAAGGGACTATCACCTTGGTGCCAGTTACTTTGCCAATACAACTAGGCAAAGGGGAACTCTAGGAGGTGTTTCTGTGTTAATATACAGGGAGTTGTATCTCCTTATTTTCAGAGTTGTATGGGTATAACCAGATTAATGTAACCATTTCCTTATTGCTGTGTAATTATATAATTATATTCTCTACCAAATATTGCTATTTCAAATGATGTTTCAAAACATGCTTCTACATGATTCTTTGTGGTCATTTGTATGTCTTTACAATATTTATTTAAACGTAGAAGTATTTTTAATCTCCAGAAAATATATTTCTTCCAACTGCTGTACATATTTGACTTCCACGAAGTTGTGTGAATGAATTACATTAAACAGTCCCCATACACTAGATTACAGGATATTTTTATATAAATATTTTTTTAATATATATCTCCCTGACCTCTACTGAGATTGAGCATCATTATCTCTTACTGTTTGCAGAGATCTTTCATGTATTCATGAAAAAAAAAAACCCTTTGTACATTCTATGTCATAAGTATTCTTCCCACTTTGTAATTTGCATTTTAATTTTTTTTGTAGGACACTTTATTGTACAGTTATTTGTGGGGAAAGAATAGGCAGTCTTAACTTATTTGCTTTAATTTTATGTAATATACTTCTGTGAAAATTTCTCTCCTTATGAATTTTTGGAGTTTGCATTCTGGCTTAAAAATACTGAAAAATTTTAAAAAGCATGAAGTACTTCTATTAAAAACACTGCTTTATGTGCTGTACATTTAGCAATAAATGAGAGGACAGTTTTTGAACTTGAAGGTGTAAGACAGTTTTTGAACTTGAAGGTTTATATACTATGTTACATACTATGACAGGCAGAAAAATGGACCCCCAAACATGTTCTGTCCCAATCCCAGGAAACTGAATATATTACCTTAAATAGCAAAAGAGACTTTGAAAAATAAAGTTAAGAATCTTGAACTGGGGAGATTATTCTGGATTATCTGGATAGGCCCAGTGTAATCACAGGGGCCCTTATAAGTGAAAGAGGTAGGTGGGAAAGTCAGAGGCAGAAAAGAATATGTGGAGATGTGAAGTTAAAGTGATAAGATCCCTGGTTTTGAAAATGGAAAGGGATCATAAATCAAGGAATAAAGACAGTCTCTAAAAGCTTGAAAAGGCATGAAGTAGAATCTTCCCTCATGTCTCCAGAAGGAATACAGCCCTATTGACAACTTAACTTTAGCCCAGAGAGACCTATTTCATAGTTCTGCCCACAACTGTAAGATAATAAATTTGTGTTATTTTAAGGCACTAATTTGTGGTGATTTGTTACAGCAGTAATAGGAAAATAATACACACACACACTAAACTAGGTAAGTAAACAAATACTTACTCTCAGTAGGTTTATGGTTAAGGAAGAGAAAAATGGGTAAGGTTATAGAATGGGGCTACCCAATATGGTAGCCATTAGCCATGGACTCAGGCAGCAAAGAAGAGGGCTTTTGTAGACATCTGGCCACTTCCACCTCAGTAATATCACTAATGATAATTGTTCATAAGGGCAATATGACCAAAAAAGGTAAGGCAAAAAGCATAGAATGAGATAAAAATGATATAAAATTTTGATAAAATTTGTGTTCCGTTCAAGAGATTAAAATGATTTGAACATTGGAGAACATAATAAGTTGATTTCTTTTGGATACAAAACCACAAAACAGGGCTTCCCTGGTGGCGCAGTGGTTGAGGGCCCGCCTGCCGATGCAGGGGGCACAGGTTCTTGCCCCGGTCCGGGAGGATCCCACGTGCCGTGGAGCGGCTGGACTCATGGGCCATGGCTGCTGAGCATGCGCATCCAGAGCCTGTGCTCCGCGACGGGAGAGGCCACAACAATGAGAGGCCCGCGAACCGCAAAAAAAACCAAAACCAAAACCAAAACCAAAAAAACACAAAACAACACATAAAAGACTGACAAATTTGATATTTGTATGATAAAAGATGTCACACACACAAAAAAGATGTCACAAACAAAAATAACAAGTGACAGACTGGGGAAAAAATATTTGAAATATACTACAGTTAAAAGATCTTATCCACGATATGTCAATGTCCCTACAAATGGAAATTGAAACAAAAATAAAGGAAACAAAAATAGAGAAGCAAAGAAGAAAATATTTGCAAATAAATGGACGTTTTATTAAAGAATAACAATTAAATAATAAATGTACGAAAGGTTGGTCAATTCCAACTTTATTCCTAATTCTACTTCTAAAGCTAATCTTAACCTAATTTTATGATTAGTCTTGGTTGAGAGAGAGCTCAGAGTAAACTGTCTAAGAGTAAACTCCTAGTGTCTTGATTGAGACAGAATATAGGAGATAAAACAAGAGATGATGACATTGCTTTCTGAGAATTTTTATTACTTGGAACCTGTAAAGAATTGGAAGGTAAAATTAAGCTAAATTGCTACGTTATAGCTCTTATTTTTAGTGTTGAACAGAAAGATGAAGTTCAAATTTATAAAACTTCTAAGGGATAAGTCTAAGATCAGTAATATTCCCTTTGTATTTTTCCATTTTTTATAGGAAGGAGATATTAGATCTATTTTTGGAAGCTGTATTGTAAGCCACATTTAAACTTTCGAATGATATTTTCATTGTAGAATATTTCTGTTGTCAATATAAACTATTCCACTTAGCACTGTCAAATCATGTTTACCATGAATTCCATTTTCATTGACATCATACTACTGGAATCTGAGAACACAAGACTATTGCTCAGTCATATCTTTTCCTAGCGGAGATTTTAAGGGTTATGAAATTATTGTTCTTTCAAAAATAAGTGTGACTATTCTCCTAAAGTTCTGGATAGTAAACTAGGCTGATTCCTTTATCTATATCAAAATTCTTCTGCCTAACATTTTCTAGAAGATTTTGTTCATAATATAGATGTGTGTTATTTAACGTGTTTTATATCACTGCATATTTTCATAACTATATGTCATACACTTTGTTACTGGAAATAAAGAAGAAAATAATTAAAAACTGAAAACATACATAGGTTAAAGCTTAATTCAAAGTTAAAGAATCTGAATATACAGTATCTAATTTCCAAAGGTGTGATAATTTAGTCTTTTAAGAACATTGAATTCACTTTGCCTTAGTTCAGAGTCTTTAACTTTTTATTTCTTAAGATCAGATGTCTGCCTTAAGGGTTGAGCCAATTGCGATGTCATGGCAAGACAGATTTTTATTCTTGTTTTTTAACAGTAGTCATCTTTTTTAGTAGTAACTCCTAATCCACTTCACTTTTTGACCTCTCACCTGGTCTTTGGGGAGCCCTGTTATCTTGTCATCTGCCTAAATGTTCAATGTAATCATGTTGCTGCATGTCCAATCTCATCTCAGAAATATATCCTCTCTCTTATCCTCAGTGACTCTTTAACTTTTCTGAAGGTGTGTGTTGGGTCTGATGTTGACAATTATTTTTCCACAATAGCTTCTGTTATCATTTTTCCTCATTAGTGCTGCAGAACTGATCAATGTCCCAGTCTCCATATCCCAAGACTAATTATCTTACAGTAATCTAAATTGAATTAAATTTGCTATCTACTAGCACAACCAATTAAAAAATATTGTAAAAACTTCACTATTACTAATGGATATAACATTAAAAGGGAGAGAAAAAAACAGTCTTCTTAAAATTGAACTAAAAAAGTGGCATGGCAAATATACAGACACATACCACCAAAAAAGTAAAAAAAAAAAAAAAAAAGTATTAATGATTCTGTTAAAATAGCATTTGTTTTAACATCTTTATTGGAGTATAATTGCTTTACAATGGTGTCTTAGTTTCTGCTTTATAACAAAGTGCATCAGTTATACATATACATATATTCCCGTATTTCTTCCCTCTTGCGTCTCCCTCCCTCTCACCCTCCCTATCCCACCCCTCTAGGTGGTCACAAAGCACCAAGCTGATCTCCCTGTGCCATGCAGCTGCTTCCCACTAGCTATCTATAAAATAGCATTTTTATTTCTCGTGATTCTTTTCATCCATGAGGTAATATGCAATGCTGGGCACTATATATTATCTCCCTGATTTTACACAAAACATTCTTGGAGCTATTTATATTGTCTACCTATAACATCCCTGAAAATAGCATGTTACAAATATATGTTGGGAAAACAACCCATCTCTATTTGACCCTAAGCTTTTTATGAGTCATATGTCCTCATATGCTTGACTCTGTTGATTTAACTTTTCTTACTCCATGTCAATATGTATCAATGTGTAATTTAAGGAGTATTTATGAAGAGCCACCTGGTGTTTTTTTCCAAATTTAGGCTATCTGGTTTTAACAGCTGCCCACCTCCCAATAGTTCTGATTCACTACGCCTACTCTAGTAGGGCTTGAGGATATGCATTTTAAAGTATCCCAGGCTATTTCTTACGTACATGACATGTGAGAGTCATTGAATTACCAGTCAATTCATTCAATTACACAGAAGAGTTATTTTCAAGGCACAAAATGAATCATTGTGGTATAGAGGGTAAATATTAAGCCTTCTATTTATTTTTTTTTACCTAAACTAAGATAGAACTTAGGGCTTTCCTGGTGGCGCAGTGGTTGAGAGTCTGCCTGCCGATGCAGGGGACGCGGGTTCGTGCCCCGGTCCGGGAAGATCCCACATGCTGTGGAGCAGCTGGGCCCGTGAGCCATGGCCGCTGAGCCTGCGTATCCGGAGCCTGTGCTCCGCAACGGGAGAGGCCACAACAGTGAGAGGCCCGTGTACCACAAAAAAAAAAAGATAGAACTTAGACTTTAGTAATATTTAATGCCAAAATAGAAGTAGTCTCCTTAGGTAATCACATGGGCTATTGGTATGTGGGATATCCTTAAGGAAGTAGTGCGTTTCCATAGGCAGAGGAGTTATGAGGGACATCTTCCCTCACTTTCTGTGTGCTGCATTGTAAGACAGTTTCTATGTATCCTGTTAAGTTTGTTTACAGATAATGTTATCTAGTCTTTTTTTAAAAATAAATTTATTTATTTATTTTTGGCTGCGTTGGGTCTTTGTTGCTGTGCGTGGACTTTCTCTAGTTGCAGTGGGTGGGGGCTACTCTTCATTGCGGTGCGCGGGCTTCTCATTGCGGTGGCTTCTCTTGTTGTGGCTCACAGCTCAGTAGTTGTGGTGCACAGGCTCAGTAGTTGTGGCTCGCGGGCTCTAGAGCACAGGCTCAGTAGTTGTGGTGCACGGGCTTAGTTGCTCCGCAGCATGTGGGATCTTCCCGGACTAGGAATCGAACCATGTCCCCTGCATTGGCAGGCGGATTCTTAACCACTGCGCCACCAGGGAAGTCCATGTTCTCTAGTCTTAACCAGTGCTTAGAAAATGGAGAATTAACTTATCTTCCTGTAAAGAAACTAGTAATAAAGGATAATAATAAATATTTCAGAATATGTTACCCGTTAAAAGAAATGGCAGGGTCATTGTTTCTTATTGGACAGTCACTAAAACAGAAAACAAAAACCCAATGGCAATATTGCAGAAAAATAATGAATTTTTTTTCATGTTTCTCACTGGATAACAAATGGCAAAAGCCCTATAGCATTGCTGAAACATTTGCTTTACTGGAACAGTAGAATTAGCTAGATTAATATACATAAAACAAAATAGAAAAATAAAAATGCATTATTTTGTCAGTATGCACTTTTGACAGGTGCTAGAGTGTATTACTGATGATTTAAAGAAACAAGTTTTAGGAAAATTATGCACTGTGGGAGGTCTACCTGACAGTCCAGATATTTTTTAATGTGTCTCATTTTATTTTCTAGACTTTGTTTCATAAACTAATACACCAAGAAGTGCTTTTTGTAAGCTGCTAATGGAAAAATGCACTGGAAAATGAATGTCTTTTAAAGTAAATAAAACTTTTAAAATATTTTGGGAAAAAGCTAAATGGTCTAGGCTAAGGGTACAAAGAGATCATACCACGCATTAATATCACGACACTTTTTAGCGAATAGCTATTGTTCCTCTACACAGGTAGATGTCAAAGATGCATACACTATACCTGTCAATAGGTCATTAATTTCACAAAATGAGATCTTTAAAATGTATAGTAGAGTTTTATAATATTATAAGGACATAGAGAATAGCTGGGAAAATCTTTTTAACCACAGAGAAGTAGGCTGGTTATCTTCTGGAACAGTGGTTAAAATAATTGAGTAAAAATTAGTGGCAGTTTAAAAAACAAATGTTTTCCACTTTTATTGAAACTTTTTTGATGACAAATGTCTATTAGTAGTATATTACTTGGTAGAAATTTTTGAAAATGTAAATACAATTTAAAGGTCATTATTTGAAAATAAAAGAAATTTCTGTATAAGAAACGCTTTTGATATGACTATTTCAATATTTCCCAACATTTTACCATTTTGTTAGCTAAAATAATGTGGCAGTTTAAAAAATAAATATGTTTTCCACTTTTATTGAATCTTTCTTGATGATAAATGTCTATTAGTAGTATATTACTTGGTAGAAATTTTGAAAATGTAAATACAATTTAAAGGTCATTATTTGAAAATGAAAGAAATTTCTGTTAATAAGAAACACTTTTGATATGACTATTTCAATATGTCCCAACATTTTACCATTTTGTTAGCTAAAATAATGTGTGACTTAAAACAATACATTTAAATCTATACCCTAAAAAAATTGAAAATATATTCTAATCTATTTAAAATGTTTCAAAATTAACATTTTTGAGAGACTTTTAAGCAATTTGTAATTTATATAAAATACATATATTTTCAGATAAATTCATAAAAGCAACATTCAAGAGGATAGGATTTTAACCTCTCAATTTTAACAGAAGTCTTTACATACTTATACACACAGATTTACAAAGTAATACTTTTAAGTTTACTCAATATTTTTCTATTTGCATGTACTTGTGTATATTATATATATTTGTGGAGTCTCATTTTCAGGTATCACAGCTAATACAACCAATTATCAAAATAAACTAAACTTAAAAACCTTCAAATTACTTTCCCAGTGTGTTAAAGCTGAATATTCAGAAATAATAGCACAAATACAAGTGCATTTCTCTATAAAATACTAAATTACTTATAATAGTAAAGGCCAAAAGCTTTGTAAAGTCAATACATAAAAATAGAATCACTAATTTAAAATGTTTTTTATTTTGACACATTCTTGTACACATGGTTTTTGCTTTTTTTTGTGTAGTAAATTATTAACAGAGTGAGGTATATACACCCTTCAACTTGCAATTAAATAAATCTGCATATATTAGGGAGTATGCAACTTTTTTTTTTAACTGACAGAAACATGGTCAAAATGTTTGGAGGACACTGACATAGATGACTGTGCTCATGAAAAACTCTTTTTGACAGTCACAATGTGCAATCCTAAACTCATTCATTCATCTCAGAGGAGCTTGGATAAGAGAGGTGAATGGATTATTGTTATTAAAACCAGAAGAAAATCAGTGATGTGCTGGAAAGGTTTAAAAACAGGATGGGGGTGGGAAGAAGCCCTGATTTGTAGTGTTTGCTGATTTCCTTAATGAAAATACTCCCACCACAGCTGATTTCAGACTACAGAAAGGACATCATGCAGGGATGGGAACTGATGTACACAATCAAATCTTGGGAACTGGTACAAGCAGGTCTAAACACTACTAGATAGAGCCCATGTCCTGTTGGCAAGAGATTATTCCACTCTCATTTGTCAAAATGTCATGTGAAATTCCAGCAAATAAACTGCTAACTCAAATCGGCTTGTCTTTTAAATTTTTTCACTACAGTATTGAATAAGTACTCTGAACATGTTTGTTCAATAAATGTTGCTTTCTAATTGTGATCATTTTCATTTTCACATTCTTAAATTTAACAATGCAATGTATAGGTACATGTGTTTTCTAAGTATGTTTGCTAGGAAAGTGAGTAGGATATGGAGAGTAAGAGGGAAAGGGAGAGAAGACATACTTCTGCAATAGAGGAAAGAGATGCTACGTAAACATGGTTTTCTGCAGAATTAGTTTAAACGGTTGAATAAGAATCACTAAGAAAACCAAGTTTGACATACATAAACTTCCCACCATAATTTTATAAGAATACATGTAAAAATAACACACACACACACTCAATTAGAGAAAAGCTATTCAGTGTCCTGAATAAGCTTCCTCAGAACAAAAGACTGAAAGCATTCTACTCTCATGTAAACTAATTTCTATTCTAGTGTTTCTCCACTAAGCAAATTATTTTTCCTTTCTCGTTAAGATTAATTTAGAAAAGAATGGAGTATTTGATTGCTGGTGGATTCTTTGTCAGTACACTGATCACATACAAGAATCAATTACACTTGGCTCACCCAATTCTTAAAAATGATTTTATATTGCTTTATAACTCCAATCTATTTGTCAAATTACCCTGCCATTATCTTTGTGTTCACTAAAGCTAGGACAAAATTGTGTTTAAACAACAGTTTACTTTAATATCCTAAAGTTAAAAAAAAAAGAAGATAATTGAACAAACACTATGAAAATATACACTTAGAAATTAACATCCCTGCTTACTTTAGAAATTAACATCCCTGCTTACTTCATACTAGAATCTAATTCTACTTACATAAAATAATACCCTTTATATGATGGAAGCAAGCCACAAATTATATTAATTTTTCTCAAATATTTTAAAGGAAAAGGAATGGAATCTTCATCTGACTAACTGAACTTGTTGCTAGCAAAGATAATTAAATCATCATGCCTCAAACTTTGCTATGTAGCTGGAAAAAACACAATAATTCATGGATTATTGCACAAATCTCCTAACTGGATTGTTTGCCTCCAAGCTCACCCTCCTCTACTCCATTGTCCACATTGCTGTCAAGTTAATTTTTCTTTTGTATCAATTGATTTGCTTCCTCATTTGCTTCCATGGACAGAATTTCTATCAAATAAACTCCATGAATAGACTGTCAAGGTCTTTGACAACATAGCTTGAAATGAATCATTCCTTTAGTCATTCACTCCTGTATTCATTCATTCATTCAAAAGTGTTTTTGAGGTTTATTTACTAAAGATCTCCCAAATATTTGTGATTTTTTAAAGAGAATATATTTTAGAGCAGTTTTTGGTTCACAGCGAAATTGCGAGAAAGGTACAGAGATTTTCCTATATTCCCTGACCCTACACGTGCATAGCTGCTTCCTTTATCCACATCCTCCACCAGAGTGGCACATTTCTTACAATTAATGAACACGTTGACACATCACAATGATTCCAAATCCATAGTTTACATTAACGGTCACTTTTGGTGTTGTACATTCTATGGGTTTGAACAAATGTATTAGGACAAGTATCCATCATTATAATATACAGAGTACTTTCACTGCTCTGTGCTCCACCTATTCACCCCTCTCCACCCACTGGCAACCGCTGATCTTTTTATTGTCTTCAGTTTTGCCTTTTCAAGAATGTCATATAGTTGGAATCAAACAGTATGTAGCTCTTTCACATTGGCTTCTTTTACTTAGTAAAAGAGTCCTTTTAAGAGGCATCCATTTCTTTTCATAGCTAAATAGTTCATTTCTCTTCGTGTTGAATAATATTCTATTATCTAGACAGAATTATTTCCATAATTCAACACATATTTTTGATCTCCCGTTATATATCTCAGATACATTGCTAGGCATTGAGGAGAAAAAAGCTTTGTACCTGGTATCAGTATAAAGATCATCTTTATGTATCTTTAACTTAGCATATAACTTAAAAATCCTTGAGGGCAGGATGTAATTCATACTCGTTTGCAACTTTGAGGAAAAGCAGGATAATAAAAACATAATGAACACAAAAATGTATGTTACTGCTGCTGTGATAATGATTATGAAGATAATGATGATGACAATAAAGAAAATGGGAAATACCCTGCAATTTTACCACTAATAAATCATAGAGTTAAAAACTATGAATAGTATCCATGCTAATGGGGTATCTTTAGAAACCTAAATGACAAAACCTTTACATCTGGATAAGCTAAAAAACAATCAATACTGCATTCCACGTTATCCTGCTTGACAGAATACACAGACACACACACATACACACGCATTTTTAAACACTTTGTAACATAACATATTACTATAAAAATTGTATTCTTACCTGGAGTAAAATATTGAATATATATTCATTGATTCTCTGTTTTTATTGGATGGGGACAATGCAATCCTTGTTAAATATTTAAAATATTTAAATACTTAAATATTTAAATGTCTACTGTGTTAATGCAGGAAATTGTTGCCAAACTCATGAGCTCTATAAATTGTCAGCTCCTTCACATAGACTTTTCTCTCCCCATGTAAAAGCAGTATTCAGATACCAAATGCTTTGCATTTATTTTAATGGCACACAGATGCATATTTTACCTAGTATTATTGTTATGTCTACCGGAAACTTTTTGACCTGTTATTTCCCTCCAAACTCCTATTCTGATAGATTAGATATACTTTGAGGTCAGTCCCCACGTTCTATTTATATTTGTGTTCCTCTCAACACCCTGGAGATCAAGAGTGTTGTAAATGTCGACCAAGAGTATTGTAAATCAAAACGTTATCTATCTCTTTCCCCAAAGTTGCATCCAAGTAGATGGTGTCTTACAAGAAAGGTACTTATTTCCTCTGAGTCAGGGACTGTAAAGAATGGGAGGTACATTGGAAATGTGCTTTCTTCTCTTTTGCTCCTCCCCGATTCCATGGTTTTTTTCTCTTGTGGTTTCTTCCTCTTTTCTTTGCCTACTAAATTTAACATGGAAGTATGAATTCAGAATTTTGAGTTTAAGATCATGATTATCTGATTTCTCTGTTTTGTATTGCTGGCCACAGATAGAAAGACTCTAACAAAGCTGTATATTATTTCCTTTCTAATTTAGCTAGGCTTGCTTGGGAAGATAAAAGACTGTGGGATTATATTATAACTAACGAAAAATAGTGTTACACCCACCAACATTCTGACTTTCTAGTAAATGTCCTAAAGCCATGGCCCTATTATATCTATAACTTTGATTTCCAAGAAACAAAGCAAAAAAAATTAAAACAAAACAACAAACCAGTTTTGAGCTGCTTACATAATAAATATCAAGATTTGTCAAATTATGAATTGGAAGTGGAGATCAGGTGAATCCTTATTACCATTCATAGTATCTTACGCCTGCCTCTTTTATGTTTCAGCATCTATCTCTAGCAACAACCCACTTTAGGTGCATAGTTTTATATTCATTAAAGTTATTTGACTCTAAGCAAAGAAACAGTCTCATTATAAATTAAACAGCCAGAAACACATTAAACAGTAAGTAAATTTCAATAAATAAAATATAAGTCACAAAGTTATGGAGAAACTTGAACAACCAGGCCATTAGAAGAATAGGAACGAGGACATTTTTAGGCTGTTGGTAGTAGGATGTTACGAGTCATTCTTGTAAAATGCTGCCATCAGATGGCTCATCTCACAACTGTGATTTTTCTTTGGTTTGATTTTCATTTGCCAGGTTCTATATCTGGCAAATCACATAAATTACATTGTGTGAGGGAAGGGATGGCTATGAAGATATAAAACAAGAAATGAACCATTACTAGGATTTCAGTGAAATAATTGTTGGTGAGTTACAAAAAAGACATTTAGAAAGCAACCCTAGCATAAAGAACAACTTCTTTAGTTTCTTAAAATTAAAAAAAGGTAAGAACAAAGAAGTCATACAGTCCTACTTTTTCCATGTGCTTGCTCTCCATGGCACTTTTGTCATACGTTACATTTACTTCAATGTTATGTTTACTTATCTGTATCCCCCATGAGGGTCCAAGACCTTTAAATGTCAGGAGCTTATCTATCTTATTCACCACTTTACCCCCCAAAACATAATACAGTTTCTGATACATAGTATGCTCAACACATATTTAACATATAAATTATTAAATATTATCAATAATAGTAAAATTGGGATCTCAAAGATTTAAGGGTCATATTTATTGTTACACGTCTAATTTGTTGCATACCTGATAGCAGAGTATGAGAACCCTACCTTCTATTCCAGGGCTTTTATATGTGTGTGTGTGTGTGTGTGTGTGTGTAGGTACATTTCTATACTTCATTTATTTGCCTATATTCAAATCTCATAAGTTTTAGTTATTGAGTACACATAAGCAGTGTTGATATTTACCTCCAATTAATCATCTATCACACATATTTACATATTTAATACTCATTCTAGGTACAGGGAATAATTTGGGTATTATTAGCTCTGCTTTGCTAAGAAACTGTAGCTTAGAATATTGTAACATTCCTGAAAAGTACTAGAGTCAAGATTGGAACCCAAGTTTGCTTAGAATTATTCTCATCATATTACTACTATGAACAGATTCTAGTGTCTAATTCACTACATTTTGAGTTATATTTAGTTGTTCAATCAATTATGCTTGTATACTTTAGTACATTCTATCTTAATTAAATTTATTCTTTAAAAAAAATCACTATATATCAGTTTTATCCCAAGTATTATGCTAAGTATTAGAGATATGATAATGGAAAATGTAGTCCCTGAAGTTTATATATTAATGGGAGATTAAAGCAAGCTATGAGGCTAAGACAATGGTAAGCACCCCATTCGATGGGGTTCTTCCAAAGGCTATTTAGCCTAAATTTATGAGGAGTCTGAAAACTCAAGGAAATATCTTGACTGCATCCTAAGGATACTCTGGACATATGCAAGCTAAAGAGTGGGTAATATATTCTGTTTAGGAACTAGTTTTTAAGAAGGCAAAAATTGAGATGGGAAAAGTAATCAGGATCCAGATAGCAAAAGGCTTTATATTACATGCTTAGGCATATGGCATTTATATTCAAGGAAACTAAGAACCTTTGATATATTTAAGCAAGGGAGTTATTTGAGATGCTTTTTGTAATAGGAAGATTACTCTGACTTCAGAGTAAAGAGTGGATGGGTGGGAATATTGGAGCAGAGATAAAAGGGCTTAACTAGAGCTAAACTAGAAGATGCTTGATAATTTAAAAAATAACATGTATGAAGATGACTTGAACAAATATGGTGCAGTAGACGTCTTGGATAGAAATAAAGATATTAAACCAAAACTGTGGAATAAACAGAATTTAGAGGAAAAAAAAGACACTGCCCAAATTTTGATGGGAGTGTTTGAGATAAATGATGTTGCCCAGTGATCAAAAAGGCGTATGAGGATGTAAGGTAAGTAACACTAGTTAATATAATAGATAAAACCTGAATTCTCAGTAGCTAAATACAACATTTATTGTATTTACAACATATATTTATTTCTAGTTCACACTACAGTCCAATGTAAGTGTTTCTGGTTGAGGAATATTCTGTGTGGTCATTCAGAACTTCAAGTTCAACCATTTGGGTGCTTGTGGATCCTCTCTAATCAACTAGCAGAAACAGAGAGTATGGAAGATTACCCCTGGAGGATTTATGTGGGCCATGCCTCCCATCACTTCTAATATTGTTTACTTAGTTATAGCACAAACATATGATATATCTAATGGGAAATATAGTCTAGTTATGTATCTGGGAAAAAAACACATAGTTTTTATATAAGACATAGTAGTCTAAGCCTCTAGAAAGCAGTAGGTTTGTGCACAAAAATGTTTGATTATTATTGATTATTAAACAATGTTTATTATTGTTCAGATATAAAGAAGTATATTCTTAAAACCATACGTCTTTAATAGAAACCTAGGGTAAACTTGCTGAGTTGGATTGGAAATGTAGTAAGAAAATCAACTCTTTGATACTCCCTGTGTTTTAAATGCCTTGCCTTTTAGTAAAATTTATTTTTCTCAGATGTTTGCTTTAGGAAAAATTGCAATAACAAAACAATGTGCTAGTTTAGTTATGATGGAAATTGAAGAGTTTTCTTTCCACAAGCATTGTTCCAGATGTACTAGACTTGTTGCTAAGTACTGTGGAAAGGGAATGTTGCCTGCCGTCAAGTTATCAGCCACTGCAGCTGTCTGCCCACCTTCCCCCAGCCCAGACCCTGCCATGGTGCCCCCTGAGGGGAATTCAGTTTGAAGAAAAACAGGAAGCATTCTATGCTGTAGATACTGGCCCAGAATAGTTACGGTGCATCTCTAACGAATAATTTCAATGAGTCCAGACTCTTGCATCTTCCCATATATAGAAAAGCACTAAAATCATTAACTTAAGATGTCTGGTGTTTGTGATTAGCAGTAATCTTTTGATGTTTGACTACATGTTTTTGTTTTTGCTTTTTCAGCGAAAACTCCCACATATCCTGACTACTCCTTTACATCTTCGGTCTTTAGAGCAGCTCCTCTGAGCTATCTGAGAGGCTCTCTCCCAGGCTACAGTTCTCAGTAAGGTCCCCAAATAAAACTTAACTCAAAATTTTAGATTGTGCATTTTTTCAGTCGACAGTATACAACGAGTTCTAAAATTTTGTAACTTGCTAACATTAAATATAGTTCATCAGAGAGCACATACAATGTAGATACATTTGGAAAGGCATTCATATTTTGCTTTTAGTTTCCCTTCCAAAGAACTCTATGTATGTGTCATGGAACCCAACAGTCAGAGTATTATAGGCACACAAAAAGTGCTTATGAACTGCTTGTCTAATTTTGATTCACTACTAAATTTGAGGACTAATTTTTGAAAGAGAACAAACAGGCAGGTAACCTGGTTGGAAATATTTCAGTTTTTCAACTAAATTAAGAAACTTAGCATTATCATATTTTGCTTGAATATTATACTAATCAGGATGATTCATGTAGAAAACCAAACAAAAAAACAAGCAAAAAAAAACAAACAGAAAAAAAAAAAACTTTCCCTTTGTTTCAGGATTCAACTGTTTTCCTAACATTTGACAAACTCTTTTTAATAGCAACGTGCAAAGCTGCCTCCTGCGATAAAATTACACCTGACAAGTCTACACAAAGCCTTTTTTTCTTTAAGTTTAATTTTTTTCTTCCAGGTGCTTTGAAAAAAGTAAAAGAGCAGAGAAAATGGGTGAATGTCATCATTTCACATGGAAAGACCTGAGTAGTTCTTTGTATTAGAAGATAAGTCCCTATACCTTTCAAATGGCTTTCATTTCTTTTTGAAAGAACCAGTGAATATACACAATGATCCTAGTAATCATTCACACACACAAAAGGTATAATTTTCTGACAATTTCCTTGAATTTTTCAGTCCCATTTATCATATCTGTGATTTATTTCTAACAAAGTTATTGGTCTTAGATTTTTTCTTTTCTTTCTACTATTTAATACTTTATTTAACATTTACAGCTATTTTCAAGCTTCAAGTTAAAAGGGTATACTTCAGTTTTTCATCCCACTGCCCCAGATCATTCTTAACTTTTTTTGTTCCTCCAAACTCTTGGACATCTAAAAAGATAGCAAAGGGTAAAAGGAGGAAAATAAAAGCTGAAAGAAGAAAATTTTTTAAAAGGAAGCACAAAAAAGAAATAATATTCAAATGAAGGGAATTAAAAGGATAAGAAAAAGAACATTCCCTAACAAGCATCTAATTTCATTTGAGAATACAGCCTTACACCTCAAACCATCCCATCTTTTATTTCTATCTTCTTCTCTGTGGTACAGTCAACAAGTAAATATATATATTATTGTTATTTTTGAATAGTTAAACTAACACCGAGGTGTTGGGATTTAACAGTGGTTTGGTAGTACTAGGCAAAGGAGAGTGAAAATCATATTGACTTTTTAATATGATTTGAAAATCATATTAAAAAGTTAATATGATTTTGAAAATTATATTGACTCTGTGAATTTACTTTAGGACTCCTCAATAGAATTCTGCTTTCACCTCATTTTTCCCAACATATGCTATTCTTAGTTGGCGAGAAAGTTCAGAGACATGCAAGTGCTAGATACCAAAAACCAAAATGCAAATGAATGATCAGTAGTCTTTTAAGATATATAATAAAAAAGATAAACAATCAATCTGTGTAAAATCAATTTATAAAGAAATTATAAAAGACAGTAATTTATATTGTATTATATTATTTTATATGCACACACTATATATGTATGTATACCATGAACATGCATATGTAAATATGTTATATATTATTCTTATAGGTTTTTAAAAATCTATATAAATGGTATCATAATGATATCATACTATAATATGTGATGTTCTGCAACTTGTTTTGTTTTTTAATGTCAAGAATATGTTCCTGAGAATTATCCATATTGCCATATATAGATCTCATTCCATTTGTTGTATATCCCATTATGTAACCATCACAGTGTTTCTCTTTAAAACTATAAAACACACAAGGAAACTACTACAATAAAATATGCTAATGTATACCTAGTGGTTTCCTCTGGTGGAAGAATTATTTTTTATTTTCCACTCCTTTATAATTTTTACTTTCTATTTTTATAATGACTATATTATTTTTATAATAATAGAAATAGCTCTTGTTAAACTCTACTACTAGAGGTTAGTCATATAAAATAATTCTTAATTAATATATATTTGATGTATTTTTAATTGATATATATATTTAATTGATATATATTTGATGAATTTTTAGATAACCTCTATCATAAAAAGTCTGATTTTCTCCATTAAGGGATTCTTGTAAGGGACCATTTTCATGTACATTTATTTCTCATCCATCCTTAAGTACTTGAAATAGCTAGAGCAAGATTTGGAATGGGAAACTTAATACTGCAACAGCAGTCACCTTATGCAAAACCTATCTGGGGTATTAGCAAGATGTGGATCACTGAAATAATTACACATTTAACTCTCAACATTCCTTATGGCTAATATCTTTTCAAATGATATTAACCTTCCAAGTATTGCTGGAATAACCATTCGTGCAATGTCAGTGTTTGAAGCAGCACACTTTGAACTAGATATACCCTTATTCTTTCATGGGAATCTAGACAGTTTTACAGCATTCCTAACAGTTAGTTTTATTCTTTCTAATCTGCATGTTTCAAGCCTCTAACTTATGATCCTCTCTGAGCCAGACAGAGAAGACCAGATTTGAACTTTTGTTTCTGAGTTGATAGGTATATCCCTTGTTAACATCCTCAAAGCAAACTCAAACTGCCATTTTTGTAAGGCACTCATTTGGTTCCTCCTCCCACCTTAGATCCTGAGCGAAGTTCAACTCTTCTCCCAACCTGCTACACTCATGACTCTCAGCATCAAACACAGTGTAAACTCTCACTCAGGCATTAGTTTTTTTGAAAATGACCCAGTGTTTCCTGTCCTGCCTCTGCTGACATATACTTGATATACTCAGTGTATTTCATATACAAAGTCATTACGTGATTAGTTAGAGCATTATGAAAAAGAGGTCGTGGCCATGCTGGCAACTGTAGCACTTCAGAAACTTTGTGATTAATAGTCCCAACCCTATCTAGCTCTCTCTCTGCCTCTATTACAATGAGGTGCAGGTACAGAAATAGAAACGGTGCCTACCCCTCACATACACTAGACAACAAAGTAAACCATAGATCCCATAGGAGAAGACTAATTAGAATTATGCTAGCCATGGGAAAGATATGGGACTTTATGTTCTGATGGTCAACGTTATAAATGACCCATCAGCATTGCAGTTGCCCTGGACTCTGTCAGTAGCTGACCCTTTGAAGGGAAGGGACATCTATTAGAAGGAAAATGCTACCCCTCCTATCTCAGGAGATTGCAGAGGGTAAGTTTTAGGTCCTCTGACTGAGAATTAAAATCACACAAACATCTTGGCTCTAATAAGTACATAAGAGGTTTCTGGATAGGTGAAATGATGCCTCACTTTCACAGGTTTATTGCTTGTTTTACTGGCCAAAATCATTGAAAATAGAGATGATTCTCTCCACAAAATTAGTTTCTGACATACTAGAAATAAAATTGCTTGAGAAACAATAAAATATTTGGCAGCTAATTCGCTGCTTTTTACAGCTGCCACTGTGGAAACTTATCTGGAATTAATACGTGCTCCTCTCATATGGTTTGAGTCCTAAAGGCACATGTCTTCAAGTAGCATGATTTAGTTTCAACTTTTCTATTTATTCCTAGTCACCTCCATTCCTGTAGTTCACTCCATTTCCCAGTGGGATGCTTTGTGTCAGCAGAAGCTCCATAAATCTTCTGGACTTGAAAAAGATTATTTTCTCAAAATTCTAAGTGTGTTCCAGAGTCAATCAGAAAGATAGGTTCTTTACATATGGGAAAAAGTAAAGTGGATCGAATTACGTATTCCTTATACAGAGAAAATGATTTGAAGGCAGGTATTCTTTTCCAAGAAGACAAAATTTACAGTTTAAAGGTTGATATCTTAAAAGCTGAAACTTCTCTCAATCACTTCAGTAGTTCTCTCTACAAGTTTTACTGTTGATGTTGATTCTCACTAATTTTAAACAGTGGTTGCTCTTTCTTTTTTTCTGCTTTCTTTCCTTCCTTTCTCTCTCTCTCTCTCTTTTTTTTTTTTTTTTTTGGAACAAAGGCTTTCAATTTGCTTTGTTCAGTATGGAATCATTGGTTTTGGAAGACATAGGAATTCTAATAAGTAGAAATTCTCATTTTCATTAGTCCATTATCAAATATTGATAGAAATAAATGATTGCATCAGGTTTCACCTTCCGCTAAGATGGTCTCTGGTTTGTGGAACTAAGTAACATGTCTTCTAGTGTCAGGCATAATGACTCAGAAGAGGATGCAACAGAGGCGTAAAGACTTGTACTGACCTGCGTGTCTTTCATGTACAGTCAGGGAACTTACTTTGAATATACGTGAAGGTTCATACAGGGAGAAAACCAATTTTAGAATGTATTTAAACAAAAGCAAGTCATTTTTCCTGTTCCACCTATTAGATTTTATACTTCAGTCATCATTCACTTCCTTATTAATATGAAAAGTCTTTCTTAAATGAGTATTGTTGATAGCCCTTTTCTTTTCCCCTATAATGTTGACAGTCCTACTTATATTAAATCTACTGGCCACAAAATGCCATTGTCCCTCTCACTTTTAATGCCCTTCCCTCCCACCCCCATCCTCCACCAATAAGCTGAGTTGAATTTAAAATTAAATATTTACAATTTGCTGCAAGGCATAAGGTGAAAAATTGGTAAATCGAGAACAGAATGAATTTTCAGCTACAAGTCTCACTCAGTCAATTTTAAAATTTAAATACACTCGGCTATATATCTTAGGTTCATTTAGAGAGCAGCTCTGTTAGGTATATAAGATGTATTAAGTTTCCATTTCTTCTTTCTGCAGAAAATTGCATGGCCTCAGATCACAAAGAATGAGCAGATGGTAAATGTTACATGACTCCTCTAGGATTTTTCCACAAGGCTTTTTCTTCAATATTCCATTTAGCATCTCAGATGAAAAGGCTTTTATGGCAAACATTATGACTTCAGCAATTTTCACCATAATAAGAACTTTCCAAGAAAATAATGAATATTTTTATTTTCATAAATTGAGGGAACCATTTATGAGGGAAGCATACTCTTCAAGAAAGGCAATTTTTCCCTTGAAATTTCCATTTACCTCCATTGTGTCCATCCTGGTATTATACTTAGTCAATGACAAAGTGACAAGGAAAGAAAACTAATATATTTTAAATGTAAGCTTCCTTAAAAATAAATAGTGACTTTAACTGGCTTGAATAGCTTATGATTTTGCATTATTTTTTTATCCTTATTTCAAAATACATCCATGGGTACAAGTCCCTCAGGATTTATGTTGATAACTTTTTTTTTCCTGGTATAACAATTTCATTTTGTTAAAAATGTTGTGATAAAAAAATAAAACATTTGTAAAGGACAAGGTCATAAAGTCATTATGGAATGAAAGAAAATAAAATCTATATTGTTATGGGGGAGTAGAGTGTGGAATTCAAATGTGTTAATTTTGCAATAGAATTATGGAGGATTTTTATTATAATTTTTTTGACTATTTTGGATTGGATGAGTTGGTACTTCTTCAGAAATCTGATCGACATTTACATTGATCTTTCAGTAAATATTATTAGTAGAATACTTCAAAAAATTTTTAAGTATAACAATTTCTTCAGACAGGTAGAACAGAATAATCTTAAAATAGTCAGGTACAAGCCAATAAAGAATGTTACAAAAATGTTCATTTTCCAATAGGGAGACAATGCAAAGCTGATAATATTTTACTTTAATTTTCAGGTATAAAATTTTCAGGTGGTACTGAGACCTGTATATCCAAAGAGCTACCTTATACCTTACCTGGATGACTAAAAATTTCCACTGAAGAAAACTTTCTAGTCTTTATAAAAGAATCAAATAACATTTGCTTCATTCATCCATCCATTCATTAAACAATATGAACTGGCACCTCTTATCTGCGAAGTAATTTTGCTGACTCCCTGTTGCTGGTTTTGGGTGCTTTCCACACATTCTTTTGCTCCTTTATCTCCTTTTATACATCTCACTTTTCTCTGACTTTTCACCAGTTAATTTGTATACACAAGCAAGAAATGATTCTTAACATCTCCTATGTCCCAGATACCACCAGTGCTGTTCTGACCACCTTAAACAAGCCCCTATGCAGGACACTTGTTGTTTTAATCCTCAATTTACCCAGGCAAATTCACTAAGTCTATTTCTATTCCTTTGAAATCTTTTGTGACAAAATTCCTTTTGGGATTTAGGAAACCAAATGCCACAAAATATGGTGAAGACCAGAATATTTATGTGGATTAATAATAACGTTCAGGATTAATGAATCTTCATAGATCAATTGGGATCACCCTGGAAGGCATTTGTCAAAGGTCCTGATCTGTTCTGTTCTACATTTTTATCAGACATTAATGTAAGTTCAGAATGCATGCTTAACAAATCTGAAAAACAGGTAATGCTTGGAGTGGTAACATATTGCTTACAGAATCTCTGGCAGAATCATGGTCCAATACTTCAATAAGAATATGGAATTACAGATGAAATTTAAAAATGTAATATTTAATTTGGATATGTACCTTAGAATCAAATACAAATTTCCTAAGTATAAGGAGTCAGGGAGGTATGGCTTAAATTGGATAACTTTTTTTTTTAATAAAAGAATTAGGGATATTAGAAGACAAGCACAGTTAAAGTTAGCAATTTAAGATGGCTTATTTTTTAAGTAGTTACCAAAATAATATATGCAAATTAGGCTATATTAGTGAAAAAATGCTTTCAAGAATTCAAGAAGAAATAGGACTTTGCTGCTGTATTACACTTAGCATGCATTTGAAAACGGGTAGAGAAAATGGAATGGATTCAGCACAGAGTTACAAAAAAGGCATTTAAAGTTATTTGGTTCTCTTCAAATATTTGACATCTGGAGAGTTTTATATAACCAAGTAGGGTTGCACTTGTTCTTTATAGGTAAAAGAAATATAACAGGAAAAAGAGAATAGAAGCTTCTAGAAAGTTTTGGATTTATTTAAGGAAATTCCTTTTATACCAGTGAAAGCTGTCTACATTGGAAGAAGTGGCATCAGTGAAAATAAGATTTCTGATCTGTGAGTGAAATAAGATTAGTCTGGATAATGTTTACGTTTATGTTTAAAGGCCATTACGGCTTTAAATGCATAATTTGGCTAGAATAACTTTTATAGTTCCTACTGAGTTTGTAAAAGTTTGTGATTTCATTCTTACGGCTAGTTCAAAACTAGTAAATTTAATTAATTTTTCCCAGTGTGATTTTGAGTTGGTTTAGCTGGAAAACTCTTGAAACAATAATCCAAAATATGACCCTAATAGTTGTTCATTAGTTTCTGTAACATAGGTTTGCTGAAATTGCAAAAAACCTCAAATTTTATTAGTTCATAACCAAAAAAGGGAAAAGAAAGAAGATTTATGTTTCACCCATTCTACATCCATCGTTGATTGGGTAAGTTCTCTGCTACACTTGTCTTCACTCTAAGACCAAGGCTGAGAGCAGACACCATCTCTAACTGTGTTAGTTGCAAGAAAACAAAAGAAGAGGACCCTACATACAAAGCATATCAGCAATTAATGCACCTATTCAAGGTCCAACTCAGTCACAAGAGAATCAAGAGGTGTAGCAATGCACTGAGAGAGGAGAACAAATATTTAGTGAAATTCAGTAATGACTACCACAAACAGTTGTGGTAAATATCATGGCAGGTTTGTGGGAGAACTTTGATTTGGCAACAGGAAGAAATCTGAACACTGACTTATTTCCTGTAAGTCCTGCCCTCCTAATTTTAGACCTGACAGAACAGAAACGGGTTTCACATCAGAAAGTTAAACTGAAGCTACAGGATATCAAGGAGAGTTTATGTAAGAAGTATAGAAGAGTTGACCACTTTGAGATTGGAAGATGTGAATTAAATAGATGTAGTTTTTTTTTGGGGGGGGGGTCTAAAATAGATTTAAAAAAATTTTTTTTAATTTACTTTATTGAAGCATAGTTGATTTACAATGCTGTGTTACTCTTTCTGGTGTACAGCAAAGTGATTCAGATATATATATATATATATATATATATAAAAATATAATAGTTTACATCCACTAATCCCAAACTCTCAATCCATCCCTCTTCCACGCCCTCTCCCCATTGGATATAGTTTTAAGTTAAGAAAAATAAAAAGCCTTTTCTATTTCTGTTAACTGCTTCTTTCAGTTCACTGGGTATTGTGAACACAACTGAAGATGATAGATTTCAAATTCTGAATAGTCCCTTTCTCTTTTCCTATAATTATTTTTTTTAAAAGAAATGAGATGAACATGTAAATAATATCATATTAGGTAAAGTGCTTCAGACAAGTTATTACTTCATTTTTAAGGATTAAAGATGCTAATCACTTATATTATAAATAACATTGCCATTTTATTATTTTTATTATTTTGAATTCTTCTTAGATCTCAGTCATAAATGTCCTTACTATATTAAATACATCATAATTCTAAGGACACATAATGCCATCTATTAATTCCTGATAAATATTTGTTTATCTGATTTAAACTATGCACTGAATTCAACATACTGTCTAGAATTATTTTCAATTCAACATATTTCCTAGAATTATTTTCAATATGTTTTTCCTTCATAAAGTCATTATAAACTTCTCTTCTTTTTCACTAGGATTACAGGAATATGTGGGAGATATTATGGGCTCAGTTCCAGACCATCACAAAAAAGAAAATATAATAGAGTCGCACAAATTTTTTGGTGTCCTGGTGCATATAAAAGTTATGTTTACAGTATACTGTAGTCTATTAAGTGTGCAGCATTATGTCTAAAAAAGTACATAATTTAATTAAAAAGTACATAATTTAATTAAAAAGTACTTAACTAAAAACTGCTATCATCTGACAACACAGCGTGGCCACAAACCTTCAGTTTGTAAAAAATGCAGTATCTGTGAAGTGCAATAAACCCAAGTACAATAAAACAGGTATGCTTGTATAGAATCACCAAACCAGCTCTACTTAATATTTCCTTTACAATAGTGACTTAATAATGTCGATTTCAAAAACTGCTGATATACCCTAGTATTATGAAAACCTAAGAAATACATAGATGAGAACAAATTGTGCCATTTAAATTACACCAATCCTTCAGGGCAGATTTTTTTTTCTGGTTGACTTAATTCTGAACTAGGACTAAGTTTTAGCAAGATGATGAACATGCTGTAACATACATATGGAAAAAACAGTCCATGCTTGACACTTAGGCTTGGAGTGAATAAAGGGAGAATAAATTAGAATAATAATGAAAATGCAGCTGTTCTCTCTTATAACTGTGTTTTTAATGTAATGCTTCTCTGTTTTTTAATGGAAGTACTCTTTTCAGTAGTTTGCTGTCCTTCCCCTAGAAGGGAAGTATAATAGGTATAATCAAGACTACAGAGGGGTGATAATAGAAGGGACAAAAAAAAAGTGATGAGATAAGTGATTGTAAAATGGATGAGATTTTTCAAATGCTGTAATTTCCTTTAAAAAAAATAAAAACCAATGGTTTAGAATTGATTTGAAGGCTTAAATATACCTGGAATAATGCTGACATCTGTATTAGCATCATTCTAAATACACATGCTATACCTGGCAGTGAGTTCCTCCTAAGAGAAACCATGTTTTAGAGCTTTAATGGAGAAAGAGAGAAAGAATATGAACCACTTCAGAATTAACTGAAAATAATAACTAAAGACAAAGGAATTGACTTAGAAACTAAAAATTATATTATTTATGTATTTACACTGCAATTTAAAAGATTCCATTAATATGTACATTATTATGCAATTAAAAGGGTGTGGGAAAAGAGCAACAAAAATCATTATTACATTCATTTGTCTTTGTCCTTAGCAGCAACTCGTTAACTCTAGATAAACTTGGTAGAAGTGGATACATTTTGACATTTCAAGTTAATTATTTTAGTTTACTTTAATTTATATTTTAAACTGAAAAATAAATAGATCAGGATTCCAAAAAATTTGTCTGCAAGAGTTTTGATCTTATATGATAAACTGAATCATTTTTCGTCACAAAAATATTTGTGAAAATTCAAAATGTCAGACTTTTTTTAGAGGAAGGCTAAGAAGAGACTGGTTATCAAAAAGTTTATTTTTAAATTTTAATGCATAATTTTCTTTTTGGAAATATTTACTGTGGATATCATATTTGCTTACATTGCTGATTTTAATTTTTAATTTTATAATATTAAGGTGTTTCAACCACTTAAATTTACAGGCTGATATAAAAATGAATTCAATTTGTCTTACATGAAATTTGGGGGCTGATTTCTACAGTGACTGTTGTTCAATAATCTTTAGCTAAAATATTGTTATCTTAAAATAGTACGTAGTAATTTTTACTTACACAAGTGCCTTGTAGTAATTATAGGGTTATATGCAATGAGACATAAATATCAAGTTAAAGTATTCTGTGATTTACTTCTGTATTAATGTTGGGCCAATTTTCATTATAAAATTTAAAAGACTGAATCCTTGGAGAAGGAGTATTTTCACCCAAAAGAATAAACTTATTGATCATTACTACTTAGTAGCTAGGGAGAAAAAGCTCACAACTATTCATGTTTGGTAATTATCTTGACATTAACCTTCCTTCCAAAGAAATAAGTATTCAGAGATGAAATTTCAATTTTTATATTTGTGTTTAGTGTTATATTTTCTTAAATTTGAAAAAGAAAAAAATTAAACAAAATTAGGAATTTTTACAATATATTGTTTTTTTTCTATCCACTTCCTCTTTTCAAGTTCTGTGTTTCACAACTTACTTCTCTTTAAAATTTTCATTGAGATATAATTTACATATTATAAGATCCACCCATTCAAACTGTACGACTCAGTGCTTTTTAAGTATATTCACAGTGTTGTGTAACCATCGCTATAACCTAATTTTAGAACAGTTACATCCTCTCCCAAAAGGAACACTGTACCCATTAATAATCACTCTCAATTCCTCCCTCCCTGAAGCTCTAAACAACCAGTCACCTACTTTCTGTCACTATAAATGTGCCTATTCTGGATATTTCATATGCAATGGAATCATATACACAAAATGTGGCCTTTCGTGACTGGCTATTTTCAGTTAGCATGTTTTAAAATTTCATCTATGTTATAGCATGTATCAGTATTTCATCTCTTTTTATTATTGAGTAATACATATTCCATTGAAGGGCGAGACCACATTTTATTTATCCCTTCATTGACTGATGGTTGTTAAGTTGTTTCTACTTTTTGGCTATTAAGAAGAATGCTGCTCTGAATATTTGTGTACCAGTTTTTGTGACGCATCTTTTCATTTCTCTTGAGTATATATCTATGGGAAGGATAACTCAGTAATATGGTAACTATTAACATTTTGTGGAACTGTCAGTTTTCCAAAGAAACTACCATTATCCATTATCATCAGCAATGTATCAGGACTCTGACTTTGCAACATCTTTACAAATGATTTGTTATTGTCTGTTTATTTTATTATAGCCATTGTAGTGCGTGTGAAGTCATATCTCATTGTGGTTTTGATTTGTATTTTTCTGATAACTAACGATGTTGGGAATCTTTTTGTGTGAATATTTATATAATAACTGTTGAATTAAAAAAAACAGAGACCTTGGTGAAACTCCTCAGAGTCAGCAGCTAGGGTACAGATTCTAACTCCACAATAACCTATAAGCTGACCTTTGGCAAAAAGCTTAACTTCAGTACTTGAGTATCATGATTTTAAAATTGGGTTAGTATTAGCATCTGTCTTACGGAGTTATTGTTTGCATTAAGCGAGGTAACACGTGAGCATTTTGGATATTGGCTGAAATCTAATGTATTTCTAACAAACATCAATTTTTTTTTTTTTTTAATTTTTATTTATGGCTGCATTGGGTCTCAGTTGCTGCGCGTGGGCTTTCTCTAGTCGCGGTGCGCAGGCTTCTCACTGCGGTGGCCTCTCCCGCTGCGGAGAACGGGCTCTAGGCATGCGGGCTTAGTAGTTGTGGCTTGCGGGCTCTAGAGCACAAGCTTAGTAGTTGTGGCGCACGGGCCCAGCCGCTCCGCAGCACGTGGGATCCTCCCGGACCGGGGCGTGAACCCGTGTCCTCTGCATTGGCAGGCGGACTCCCAACCACTGTGCCACCAGGGAAGCCCCAAACATCAATTCTTAATAATCTTCCTCACTGTCATTATCAGTATCAACTCATCAACATCACTCTCTTAAAAAATATTAAAATGAAAGAAAATCTGATTTAGACAAGATTTTTTTCTAAGAAAATTTCAGAAAGTCAGCATATTTCTAAAGTAGAAGATAAATGATTTTATAATTCAAAATTATCATTTTTTAAATTACAGTAAACATATATAAATACATTTTTGTTAGTCTGCATTACAGAGTAATACTACACATACACATATACATTTCAGCATAATAATTAATTACATTTTTAATATGAATTCTGTAAGTTTGAAATCAAAGGTATTTTGGAATTTTTATTTTCTAAGGTTTATTCTATTTTAGATTAAAGGAGTAAAGAAATATTACATTTTCTCCTACAATTTTCAGTTAACTTCTTTTTTTTATACTAGGAGCCAAGATCTGCAGGACTCAAACAGGGCATTCTGACACCATGTTACCTGTACTAAATCAGTTATGTGTGAGATTCTAGTGACATGCCAAAGGATTCTATTTTTACCTGACCTCATATTTAAAAGAGATGTTTTATCTTGCCTCATTTACAATACATTAAATATATATTTTTTAAAAGAGCAAATAAAATTTGAGAGTACAATGGTTCTAATTTTACAGATGGATAAACTGTAGTGTGGAGAGGTGAGGGACAGGGTTGAATTAAGGCTGGCATGATGCATGCAGGTGATTTAACTCTACACACAGCACATCAACCCTGGAATAAGCTTTCTCATGGGCTGGAAAAGACTAGATATTTAACAAATGATGTATCTGTAGCCTGTATATGGTTGGATTCAGACAAGATAAGCAGTAATTATCTGATTCTATGGAAAGTACAGCTCTATAGGTAAAGTATGCATCTTTTTGAATGGTTTTGTTCAAATATTGATATGTAGAAAGTCAGGTTTTATATGGCTCTTTGTACTTGTAGTCTTCCCATTATAACCCAGTTTAAAGACTTTACAGATAAAGTGAGCCAAAATTTGAAGTGTCTCTCAAATATACAATCTGAAATATATGGTGAAATGATTTGTCAAAAATGAAACTGATTAAAGAATCTTTCAAATATATAAATGGTCTAGATTATATGGGGAGATACTTTGCCAAAAATTAACTACTGATTAGAAGGAAAAACTATTTAAGGGAATGTAAACCACAGTCTTTGTACATAGCATCCGTCAAACAGATTATGCCTCTGTAAAAACTCCACAAGCACTGAGGCTAAGTATACTTATTAAAGTCCATGTTGCCGAATCATGTAATGAAGGTGATTTTGCAAATTTCCACATGCAAGGGAAAAACATTTAATATTTCTTCCCACAGGTAAGCATATGCAATACTTTAGTAGCTTTATGTTTATAGTGAAGTCCAAAACATTTTAAAAGAAATTAATTACATCTCTACCACTCTGCCAGAGGCATCATGTGGTTGCAGGGGCTGACTTGCTTTGTGAAGCTTGCAACAAACAAACAAACTCCACAAATGTACACTATTGGGACTTTTGTATGAAACTCATTAAAAATTTTCATACTAAATTCCATCATTTCTTATTTTCATGACACTAAAAACCACCTGTTTCTCATCTGAAAAAAATGACAGGGAAAATTAGATAACTGCTATCAGTAAAACTCATGACTCAAATGGGAGTTATTTATTATTGTGAACATACATCACAACTGCTTCCTGTTGCTTAATTAGCATTCTCTAACACCCCTTATGGAAGAGAATTACAGAAAATCACCTCAGACTTCTTAGCATAAGCAATAGAGAACAGGGCATTGAATTCAGAAAGTTAAAAGTTCAAAGGTTAGAATGAGGTTTGTGACTGCTTGCTGGGGATATTTGGACACATACAAGACATGGTGTAAAGAACATTAAATCAGAAACCAAATATATTTCTCTTTCTCTCACTGAGCAATCAGGTCAAGGTCTAAGCTCCTTTCTAGGTATATAAAGAAGAATGATGCATTTTTAAAACTTTATCAAAGTTTTTCATTTTGCAGGAAAAACAAACATTCTATTCCTTTTAAAGTGTGATATTAAAAACAGAGTATATAGTACATATAGATAAGCATGGAAGACTATAACTTGTGAAGGCAGAAAAACTTTTTAAGGTGATACCCTTTAATGCTGAGTTCTGAAGTGTGAATAGGCACCAGCCAGGTGAACAAGGAGAATGTGGTCATTATATCAGACTCCCAGAAAATATCTTAGGAGATCAATCATTAGAGTATGATTCAGAAATATGAGGACTGATAGTTCAGTATGGAATGATCTTGGAATACTATGGGAGAACAATAGAGATAGTGTAGGTAAACAAAACACACCATGCATTAGAGTTCGGAATTACTCATTTTGGTTTGGTGAGTTGTCATTTTGATTTGGTAAGTGTAGTTCATTAATATGATCCAGATTGTTTTCTGATAATTCTGGGGAAGGTGCAGTTTATGGAATATTTTATGTGCCAAATGAAGGTGCTTGCACTAGATGATCTAGAACTAGATTGTTGTTCACTTATTCTGCCCAATGGGAAAACAGAAACGCCAACAGGGATTTGAACTGCCCAAAGAGTAACTGGATTTAGACAGAAAAAGAAAGAAACATTAACATTTCATCATACAATAGTACTCCTATCAGTTTGCCACATTTGACAGTTAAGAACTAGTTTGGGTTAGATGTTGGATTTTCAGAGAACTCCTATCAAAAGGCAAACACTCATAGAAGTTTATACTTCAGCACACTTAACACCTCAGCATGGTCTAGTAGTTCATTTTCAAATCAGAGAAAACTTATCTGACTCTAAATCCTGTGTAGCAACATTAATGACTAATGACTATGACTAATAAGAACTCTGAAAAATCAGGACCTTTCAATTTCTAATTCTCTTTGATAAGCAAATTTTATGACATGTTTGGAAGATGAAAAGACATGGAAGATTTTTCACAGTATTTCTTTGAAATGAGGGTCACCAAAAAGAATACCAGCAGGCACATTCATTTTCATTTCAAGTTTTGAAATGATAACCCGCAGAATTATGAATATAACCATTTGAATAATTTGTCATAAAAGCATTCATATTGAGAATGTGCAGACAGATTTAGATACAGGCTTCTCTTGATAAGAATAATACATTTTCTAGTATGTGGAGAGAGGGTGATGAGAAGAAATCTAGCAAAGCAGTAGTGGTTAAAGCAATGTGAATGTTAAAGGAAAAAACAATCCATGAATATATTAAGGAAGAAAAATAAAGAAAATGCATTGATGCTACAACTAAAGAAATCTAGCTGCTATCATACTATCCATGAAAATTAGATTTAAAGTTTTGCTAATAAAAATTGTTTTTTTTGTTCTTTTTAAAAGGAAACCCCAGAAATTTAGCCTATTGATAACTGTGGTTGTAATAACAAATTAATATTCATTTAAAATATTTATTTTTAAATTATAGCCTGTCATTTAATGGAAATCAATTCGTGCTTTTACTAGTATGTTAATGCTAAAAGAGAATAGAAACTGGGTATTTTGCTCATCAGTTCTGAAGAGAAGATTATAAAAATAGTTTATGATGTTTACATATGATATTTCTAGCTGTTGAGAGGATAAGAACTATTTTATAAACTAGATTTCACATGTCTGGAGAGAGAAGCAGGAAGGAGACACATACCCATACTGTTAGGATTTGGTGGAAGGCGGGACACTATAGAGCATTCCAAAAATGAAATTTCCCTGTGCCATAAATAGTTCTTATGTTAATACAGTTAATGAGAGTGTTTAAATAACAAAATCATATTTAAAAAACTGAAGGAAAAAATGTATAAGAAAAAAATAAAGGCAAATTTACAACTTATCAGAGTGCCCAGAATAAACATTATATCACTTCTAAGATGCATCACTTATGTTGGTTTATAACCCATTACTATTTTAAAATAATGTGGTGAGAAAACATGGAATTAATGACAAATTTAAATCATAGTGTAAGTTAAGGTTATTACTGGGGGAAGCTTGGAGAATTTTTAAGTTCCTAGAGTATATGTTGTACGCTTGCCTACATCCATAAAAATATTTGAAACTCTATGTGTCACAGTTGTCTTCTAAGGAAGAATAATGAAGTCTCTATGGCAATATCTGGAAAGCTATTGAATCTCTGAAAGAGTTCACCATACGTGAATAAGAATTGAAGGACAAATGCTCTGCCTGAAACTGCATTGAGATAATCCAATCCAACTGTTTCCAAACAGACAGTATATCAGCAGCTTTAAGGATGTCTGCTTCAAGACTTCCTCTAGAGATAGAACAATGATTATAACGCAGCTGTGTGGCCTTGGAAAGCTCAGAAGCTGTTAAAACTTCATCCAAAGAGGCAGTTAAGAAGACAGTACTAGCTACTGGAAATATAGCCGTGTCTATTACCTTGCTTGGCAAGCGCTTTAATGCACAGTACAGAGAGAAAGAAAATGCTTCTTGCAAAGAGGGATAGAGTAGGGGCTATGGAGTATGGAATATTTGCAACCTAGCTATAGGTCTTACAAGAGGATATGCAAGTCTCTTTAAGCCTCAGTTTCCTCTTCTGTGAGAGGGAGTTAGTCCTATCTTTCTGGATTCTTGCAGGAATTGGTGAGAAAATTCGGTGTTACAGCACTTAAGTATATGCTTTATTAGAGATGATCATTAGTTCCTTAAGGTCTTTCTCAAAAGTTACCTTCTCTGTCTGACTTACTTCACTCAGTATGACAATCCTAGGTGCCTCCATGCACTGCAAATGACATTATAAGACAAATATCATATGATATCGCTTATATGTGGAATCTAAAAAATGGTACAAATGAACTTCTTTACAAAACAGAAATTAAGTCACAGATGTAGAAAACAAACTCATGATTACCAAGGAGGAAAGGGGGAGGAGGGATAAAATGGGAGATAGGGATTGACAAACATAAACTACTATATATAAAATAGATAAGAACCTACTGTAAAGCACAGGGATTGCTACTCAATACTCTGTAATGGCCTATATGGGAAAAGAAGCTAAAAGAGAGTGGATGTGTGTATATGTATAACTGATTCACTTTGATGTACAACAGAAACTAACACAACATTGTAAATTAACTACACTCCAATAAAAATTAATTTTAAAAAGTTACCTTCTCAGTGAAGCTTTTAGTAGTCACCCCACCTGAAATCTCTTCACCTCTTGACACATCACATCATCAGTCCTATTTTTATTCTCCTTAGAACGTATCACAATATGAATTTAATAAAATTATTTTTATTGACTCTTTCCAGCACTAAAATATAAGATAAACGAAGGCAGGGCTCTTTGCTCATTTTGTTCCTTGCCGTATCCCAGCACCTAGAGCAGAGCCTGCCCCATAGTATACTGTAATCATTAAACTTTTGTTAAATACTAGATAAATAAATGGATTTAATCCCAAGTCATTTCTAAGGAATCAGAAAGGTTACAAGCCTCTGACTTGAAAACATTAAGAAAAAAGAAACATAAATAAACTAATAAATGGATGGATGGGTGGATGAATTAAATGACCTGTTTGTGGCGCTAATCTCCAATTTTGACTAAGCATTAGTGTATTTTCCAGCCCTCACACTTTCCATGTTTGTCACTCCTTTCTCCAACAGAAGAAATTGGGTCCCTGCTTACCTCGGAGTATCTATTTATTTTCCCAGTGATGAACTAACAGAAGTAAAATTTGAACACAGTGTTGAATAAATCACCTCAGTCTGAAGAAAAATTGAATGGTAAACAAATAGTGAATTTTAGTTGTTAAATTTATTCTTACAAATGTATGGATTAGCATTTCTGTAACTACTTTCTCTATGCTGTAGAACTGATAAAATGAACATGTTCAAATTTAAATATTGAGGATGTTTAGATTTAACATGCTTCATGAAACTAAATGATTCAGGGATAATTTTTTCCTGATCATATTTTTTCCTAAAAGATGATTTTATTCCCAAATATCAGAAAACCTGTTCTCCCAAATAAGATGGGACAAGAATGTCAGAGTCACACTCTCCTTTGAAAGAATTTTAGATCAAATTAAGCCTTTGTTGGTGACAAAACAGCCTGGAAGGAAAAGAATATGAGAAAAGCCCATTTCTGATGGATAATAGATGAAAAGAGGAGGCTGCAGCTCCCCTAAAAGGACTGATCTCCTGTTATAGAGAGAAAACATTTCAACTGGTATATACTTCCTCCTTGAATGAAGCCTGACTCATGGTAAGCATTAGGTAAGTATTTCTGAATGAATAAGTAATAATAACCCACAACACACAACTCTATTCTTACCATTGTGGTCAATGAATCGTCTAAATTTGCATTCCCAGTCAATGCACACAGGTGCATGCCACCATCACCACACATTATCCTGCACTGGGTTTAGGGCTAGGAACATAGGAGGGACAGGCAGTGGGGCATCTTTCTTCTTTGTTTACTAATCCAGTGCACAGGCCTCATTTATTTGTTTAAATGTCTGGTATAAAATGTCCATTTCAGTCCATATGTGTGGATAGATTAGGGAGATTAAAATATTAAAATATTAAAATTGAGATAATTTATCTGTTAATACGTCAGAAACCAGTTTGCAACTATCTCTGTACTGAATTTCTGGGAATGTCTATTTAAATGATACAATAAATTAATGAAGCTTCTAGAGCAAATTTAACGATAGTTGTCACCTAAAACCATGAGTATGGTTATATTATTAGATCAAAGGTATAGATCTCTTTTAGAAACTTTATGATATAATAAGAAAAGAGAAGAATAGCCTGAGTTTGAATTGGCTTGCCAGTATTTAAGAATCAAAGACAAATTTTATTTTACTGGATAAGAAAAGTTTGTAGTAACAATTTTCTTTATCCTTTAATATGTATTCCATTAATTTCTACTACATTCCAGACACTGTTGAAATTGAGTATTCCTAATTTATCTTACTAGTGTTTTACTGTATCGTCTCTACAGAAGTATGTGCTATTCCTCACTCTGAAACCTAGATAATGGAAAGGAGGCCAACAATATTGAGCAGATAATTTCATTCCCTGCAGACTCTTCAAAAGGGGATGATTTTATCTGGATCACAGTGAGGATATATCCTTTGGAACCCGAAATAAAAGATCCTACTCTTTGAAAGAGCTGAGAATGGCTCCTTTCCGCATCCTACCCTGCCGTTTTTTTTCTTTTTCTTTTTTAATTGTTTATGTCTCTGCTTTACTGCTCTGCTGAAACATGTAACACATGGTGGCACCTGAATATTTTAATCGTCAGAGATGCACTGCATTGACTGGACCATTCCAGAGCTTTCTTGAAACTAATTAATATGTGAGCTTTGATCCCAGTGTCTTCTGAAAAAACATTTTAAAAATAACCACATATAAATTAATCATTGCCAAAACCACTAATTGTAGACCTAGCCAAACATGTATTCTGAACCTACTTTTACAGATGGCCATTACAGTAAATGGACTTCTGCTTCCATAAATGTGAGGTATTAAATGTTTTATGAATATTCCTAACATTTTCACTCAATCTTTCCTGTCATCATGGAAATCAACACTATTTTGGGGCTCTATGTATTGTTTCAACTCCATTGAGAAGCATGATGATATCTATATATATTTTGTAGAAAAGGAGAGAGCAAGCAATTTTGATAAAATACAAGGTGCATTTATGGAGCTGAATGTCTTTACAAATCCTGTTATTCAGGAAGACCTAAATTCAGTATTTAGCAACTATTTAAGCAGCCTGATTTGCTAATGTGAAGGGCATTAATTCTATTAAAATGTCCATTGAAATTACATCACTGGAAAGGAAATTTTATATCCAGATTCATTTACTAAAACAACAATAATGTTAGCAAAAGATATTCCCTGGGACTTATAACCAGGTAGAAATGGAATATACTATTCAGTATTGTGCTATTTTTATTAAAATCATGCTCTGATACAGCATATGTGACTGCAAAAAGCCTGTGTCTAAAGAAAATGGAAATACTAGAAATATAATTTAATTGCCAACTAAGCATTATTGGAATATTTTAGACATATTCAGACCTAATAAAGAAAAACCTTATATCATGTGTACCATATACAAATTCATTGTACATACAAAGTATAACCTTAACTTTCATACAAAGTAACTGAATATATGTACTTCTGGGGGAAGTCTTTTAAAGCAAAAATTTTATGTTGAATTAGTAATTATTTTCCCTATTTCCCATGTTAAATGGACTTCATTGTGCTGATTATGGGTTTGGCCTCTCTTACTCTTTTTTCTATACTTTCGTCATTGTATTATTTTATTGTTCCTTTAAGTAAAAATAAGGGATACAGAAATCCCTCAATCATCTTTTAATTTATTTTTTGAATGTAAAATCTAATCAATTATAGAAAATGCACTAAAAGTTTGAAGATTTCAAATTTATCTATAATTCTAACACCAGGAGATAATCATTGTTAAAGTTTGATTTAATTGAGAACTACATTGAACACGTTTTGTGTAAATACCTGACAATACTTATGGAGATTCCAAAGACTGAATTTTGAAGTGTGACTACTACAACAAAGAAAATGTTCCTTTATAAGACTCTATCCATCTTCCCAAATAAATTTCCAAAGAGGTTGTACCAATTTACGTAACCTGCTAGCAGTGTGTGAGACTGCTCGCTGCTCTCAGCCTTGCCAACCTCAGCTTTAAATAGTCCCAGCAGTTGATGTAGTAGATAAAATATGCTGTATCATTGATTCAAATGTTTCTTTCACCACTAAAATTAATTTTTCTTATGGGCAGTTTTTCTTTTGTGTATGACCTCTTCATTTTTCTTTTGGGTTTCCTAAAGTTTTTATTTTATATTTGTTATTATTCTTTATAAATTAAGGTACTAATCTTTTGTTACATTTACTCAGGTCTTCATAATTAAGTGGTTCAGTTTTATTTATCATCAATCATATAAGCACTCAGCAAATATTCATTTAGGATCAGCTATGTTTATAGCTAATAAGTGGAAAATCCAAGGGTTAAAACTGAAAAGTATCTATCTCAAAATGTATTTCCCTTTCCACGATACCACAATTCTCAACTATGAAAGCAGTAAAAATAAAGATTGATATTAACTGTGTGTGTATGTGTTGGGGGTGTCCCTGTCCATGTGGCACTTGAAATAATTCAGTGGAAAATAACTAGAGTTTTGAAAGGTTGAGATAGGATGGAAGGGAATTGTAAGCTGAAAGAAGAGAATAAACAAAATCAGGCAGTTTTAAAATAGATGATCTGTTTAGGAAACATATAGTCCAAATGTGAATGCAACGTTGGATGCATAGAAGAATAAAGAAAACTATGTAAAGGAAGCTAGATTGGGAAAATATTTAAAACAATTCGAATAAAGTTTAAATAGTGTTTGCACCTTTATGAGGTAGAGACCATCTTGTAGCGGCAATGCTTTTAAGTACATATAAACCAGCAAGGGGTGACCTGTGCCTTAAAAATAAGGCTGGATTAGAAGATGGAGGCTACTGGAGACATCAGTGGCTTAGGATTCTACTGTAATACTTTAGATTAAAAAATTATAGAGAGACTTTACAGGGGTAACAGGATGACAGGATGCAGTTCCTGACTGGGCGGACACATGAAGGAGTGGGGAAAGTCACTACGGTAACATCCAAGTTTGTGAACCCACTAGGCTGTGAGAATGGTGACTTCATTATTTGAAAGAGAATACAAGAAGATGGAGAGGAGGAGATGTTCTGCTCTGGCTATTAACTCTTGGGAAATTCCCCACTGCTAATCAATTTCACCGATACCTATTCAAAAGTCACTAGAGTAGAAATGGCTTTTCCCCAAAAATATTCTCTTTAGAATCAGGGAAAAAATGAAAACATATACCAAATTTCTTAAGTAATTATTTATTATTTTTTTATTCTTAAGGTCATATAAATGACATATTTACAAGCAATGTAATCAATAAAACAAAATCATGATGTCCAAATAAACACCTTTAACAAGCGCTCTTAGGTGAATCTTTAAACTGATTTTATCAGATGATTCTACCCATCACTGAAGCAGAAAAATGTGATCACTTTTCCATGTATGTATAAGTAAAGATGAAGTTATTTTGTCTTCTATCGAAATTTCATTTCTGTTATCTGTCAACCTAAGCCATAGTTGATATTGTGGTAACTGGGAATATTGCAGGACACTTATATAGGATTTCTTTTCAATGCTGAAAAAAGATTAGTGTTTTATTAAAAGAAAATCTCCCTTTTCTTTCTTAGGTCTGCTTCTCCAAACCTGGCACAGAGTGTATAAATGTGAACTCTATTTACAAAGAGAATGCACAGCCATGAATTTTGTGCATAAATAACTTAAAAGACCTTCTAAAACTTAGTTTATCTCATTACGCCATTTACTCGTTTCTACAGAGTGAATGAATTTTGGAAAACCAGAAATGTAGCATGATGTTAGAGACACCAGATGTTTACATCTATGTAAGAAAAAATCGACAAAATGGACTTGTAGGACAGATTTGTAGGACAGAAAATCTATTTATGCTGCAACTGATTCTTATAAAGCATGCCAGAAAAATTAGAAAGTTTGGGGGAAGATGCTGCATAGCATAATCAAGCAGTCTTCTTCTATTTTATTCTATTTGATTCCTCAGAACATAATATTGATATAAAATACTGTGCCTCAAAGTGCCTAGAACAGGGATTGACAGAATATGCATGAAAAATAGGTCAGATTATTTTCCCTTCCTCTTGATTATTTTAATATTTTAGTTATCTTTACATAAATTTCATTATCCTTTAGGTTAATTTAAACCATCATTTTAATGCAAGCTTGGGAAACATTTTTAAATAATAATTTATTTTTAAATTTGAACACTTGCTAGGCTTTTCTGTTCTTATAGCCCTAAGTATAAAGAGCAGACACAAATTTGGACTTGTCTAGCTGATTTTCTTCTTTGTTGGCTCCAAGTCAATTAAAAGTGCTCATAGACCTAGAGTCTGTCATACAGAGTGAAGTAAGTCAGAAAGAGAGAGACAAATACCGTATGCTAACACATATATATGGAATTTTAAAAAAAAAATGTCATGAAAAACCTAGGGGTGAAACAGGAATAAAGACACAGACTTACTAGAGAATGGACTTGAGGCTTTGGGGAGGGGGAAGTGTAAACGGTGACAAAGCGATAAAGAGGCATGGACATATATACACTACCAAATGTAAGGTAGATAGCTAGTGGGAAGCAGCCGCATAGCCCAGGGAGATCAGCTCGGTGCTTTGTGACCGCCTGGAGGGGTGGGATAGGGAGGGTGGGAGGGAGGGAGACGCAAGAGGGAAGAGATATGGGAACATATGTATATATATAACTGATTCATTTTGTTGTGAAGCTGAAACTAACATACCATTGTAAAGCAATTATACTCCAATAAAGATGTTAAACATAAAAAAAAAAAAAAAGTGCTCAAAGCTTCCTAGGGCCCCATGTAGCAATAATCCAGTTCTTACTTTAATCCAATTTCAATGACTTCCCCTGAAGTTGGCAGTAACATAGCCCTCATGATGACCAATTAGGTATTCCACATAAAAATCGCAGCTGCTTCAGTGGAGAAAATGATTACTGTAACATCTGGTAGTATACTGATAAGGTTATCAAACAGGAAGCTAAATCTTGAAAATCAGCTGCTCTTTATTCCAGCTTCTTTCAACTCCCATAGAATTATTAATTCTAGGACATATACAGGATGAGTCAGCTCAAAGCAAAGGAAAAAAAGAATCAAGCTGCACAATAGTAGTTCATTTTACGTGGATCTACAAGGCAGGCAAGACATAATTCAAACATGAATTCGAACTTTTCACACTTCCCAAAGAATATTATTATACATTAGTCACAAATTTATAGGACAATGATATTGCATACTTTCCTTGGAATGCACTGTTCAACATTATATATGAATTGATGTTTAATATGTGCTTGAAGAGCAGCAATAATCATCAAAAAATAAGTGCTGGCCTTCCCTGGTGGCGCAGTGGTTGAGAGTCCGCCTGCCGATGCAGGGGACACGGGTTCGTGCCCCGGTCCGGGAAGATCCCACATGCCGTGGAGCGGCTGGGCCTGTGAGTCATGGCCGCTGAGCCTGCGCTCCGCAACGGGAGAGGCCACAACAGTGAGAGGCTCCGTACAGCAAAAATAAAAAATAAAAAAATAAGTGCTATATTTATCTTATTATATTTAATACATTAAGATAACATATTTATATTAATAAATATATATTTAAGTGGTGTTTTATCTTCACGGGGGGAAACTTTATATTTCAGATTCAAGGTAAGTTCAAATAAAAAGAATAATGTTAGATTCCCTACATTATATTATGCAAGAAAAGATAGGTATATTAATGTACTAAATGTAAAAAATTCTACAATAAAAATATTACCAGAAAATATACAGCAATTATTTATGTTCATGGAGAAAAGGAAGTGTTTCTAAACAAGGCAAATAAAGCATATGACAAAAAATTGGAAATCTTGATCATGCTAAATTAAAATGTTTAAATTTCTATAAGATGACATAAAGTCAATGGATATTTGGAAAACCAAAAAAATGTGTAACATTTATATTACAGACTAAGGATTAGTATCTTGATTTAAAATTAAATTGTTAGAAATCACACAAAATAACAATCCATACTGAAACGATATGCATAGACAACTCACATAAGGTAAAATACAAATAGTCAGTGATTGTATGAAAAGAAGCTCATCCTGAGAAATAATCAAGAAGATACTAGTTATTAGGTTTGCAAATAGATACAGATAGATAGATGATATATGGGTAGATAGATTTCTCATTAAACTGGCAATTTTTTCAAAAATAAAATTAAAGGGTTTATTGGATTGTGGGAAGATGGGTACTTTCATACAAAGCTGGTGGTATTTTAAATTTTAGAGCATCTTTGTAACAAATTTGACAGTGTTCAATGAAATAAAAATGTGAATATTCAATAGTCCAGTAATTTTATTTCTTAATTTTGTCCACAGTGAATATTCACACCTGTGTTAAAGGAGGAACATACACCATTATTCATAATTGAAAAAACAAATGTCTCTAAAATATTAGGTAGATTTATAGTTACACAGATTTTATGGCAGTATCCTCCAGATACTTCTGAAAAAGTCACAGAATTATATGTATGGTATGTCATTTATGTTTACAAAGACACACAGAAATACTAAATGTTTTCTATTGGAGCATACATATGTGTGAAGGGGCAAAAAAATCTGGAGCATGATGACTAGTCTGATAACTTCCAGGCAATGAGAGGAGTGGAGCAGAATGTAGGAGAAACCAAGGACTGGGGGACTGGCGTATTGATCAACAGGGTCATTAGGGCTAGCTGTAAAGATTTAGTTTATATAAGGACAATGCATCTGTTTATGCAATATCACATATTTTTACATAACATGTTTAAATATAATACTGAGAAATTTGAACAAAATTTGAGACCACTCACAACTGTGAAATTACAGAGTAAATGGAAAAAAATATTAACTAAACAAGGAAAAAAGAGAGAGAGAAAATGAAAGGGAGGGAGAAAGAATGAGAAAGAAAGAAAGAACCTGGGGGAGGGAGGGAGGAAAGGAGGGGGAAAGAATAGAAGTAGATATTGCCATGTAGCAGAGATTTCCTAATTTTAATATCTGCTCTATAAATTTGAGCTTCCTTGTAGCTATGGCAAAAACGAAAAATACATCAACTTATTTGACTGACATAGAAAAGAACGCAAATTAGTTAAATTATTTCTGTGTTTCCACTCCCAAACAAAATTTATGGCATTGCTTATTGTGTTATATCTTATCAAAGAGACACAGGAAAACATGGAGAGTGTCTTGAAATGCAGTTGTAAAAGAGAGAGAAATGAATGTTTCTTATTCCTATCCTCTATAAATTTAGATTATAAGTATAACACAGCTTTTCTAAAATACAACTGCCATTGTGACACTTTAATAATCCAGGGAAAAATATATGGAGACTCTAAGCATGTCTAAGTGACATATATGACTTCTCAGTGGACTGTTCTGGGAGATACCAGACTTTCTGGTTGAGCCTGGCCAAGCCCTGCCTTGGAGGCAATGTATATTTGAGTTGCTAATTATTAAAAGCTTTACATTATAGACTTTGTTGGCCAAAATGAAAGCCTTTTGTTTCAGACACAATATATGAGAAAACACTTGTCATGGTGTCACTAGAACTTGGGAATCGGATATATCTTCTACACAAAATTGAACATCGCTATACTTCAGTAAAGATGAGACAAAAGAAGAAATTTTAGGTAAAATCCTCAGTCATATAGTTAATTTCCTCAAAGATTTGCCCAATTAACTGATACCACATTTTCTATATTAAACAACATAAAGCAAGAACTATTTTAACTAGTTTTTAAGTTAAACATTTTATACTAAAAAATTGTCACATAAAACTATATTACTCATAAAGATTGTAAGTTATTTTATGCTTTAATGAATATTGTATTCAAATGGACTTACATGCTAGAGTCAATGGAAAACTATAACCCCACAGAGCTGAATAAATGAATATAATGTTTCTCGACCCTAGATGATCATTAAGTGACAAGCTTTAAAAATGAAATACTATTATCAAGGTTCCATCCTTAAATAGTTACATCAGAATATTTGTAGATGGGTCATGGAACCATTGCTTTTTATATGCTTCCTAAGCGACTCTAGTGTACAGCCAGGTTGAGAACCACTGCAAGTTTGAATGCCAGTTGGTGTCCACAAAAATGATGAAAAAGCTGTTTCAAATAAAATATTTTAGTTTAAGAGAAAATAAGGCTATCTAGTTCTTCTGCTGGTAACTAAATAATAGTTACAGGTAGCAACCACCTTGTCAGGGATGCTGGTTCCTATGAAATTGAGATTTAGTGAGGTTAAGTTATATGTCCAAGACTACATATTCAAAAACTAGAAACCTAAACAGCTCTGCCTGTCCTGGAGGTCTATGCCACTACTTCCGCAATACAATATCTCTTACATTAAAAATGCTCAACATTTAATAATGTATGACACTCAAACTTCCAAAAACAAATCATCACTTTTCAAAATCAAATTTGATATTTATACCTCCAAGTCTTTCTACATCTTTAGTATTAGGAGAAAGTGTTTCCTTCCTTTCCTATCTTAGAATGTTTATTTTTCAAACTTAGTTAATGATCCTCGCTCCTCCTCCATGCCAGGAAAAAAATTCTGTCTTCACATGTGCTCTCATAATTTCTATGCACGATTCCTGCAACAGTTATCACATTGATTAGCTAAACCTCTATAACAGAAAAATGTTTACCATGTCCCAGGCATGCACATATGATGCTACATCACCTCAAGCCCAACAGAATCTTCCATAATCCAATTTTAGTTCCTGGAGACTCTGTTCTTGAATAAAGAGTCTCTCTCAAGTTTAATTAGCAAATTAACACTGCTGTTTTAAAAATCAACATTTGCCTTTGGGGATTACTGTAGATTCACATGCAGTTGTGAGATGTAATACAAAGAGGTCCCACATACCCTTTACCCAGAATGCCTAATGGTCACATGTTGACAGACTATAGTACAATATCATTACCAGTATATTGCCATTGATATAGTCAAATACTGATCAGTTCCATCACCACAGGGATCTTTCCTGTGGTGGATCCTTCAAAGCCACACCCATCTCCCTTCCACCATTCCCTAGCCCCTTATCCCTGGCTACCATGAATTGGTCTCCATTTCAATATCTTTGACATTTTAAGAATATTCCAAGAGTGTGTGAAAAAATGTGTATTCCTGTTTTTTAGTGGAGTATCTATACATGTCCTTTGGAAACTGTTGGTTGCTTGTGTTCTTCAGTTTTTCCATATCCTTGCTGGTTTTCTTCCAGTGTTTGAGAGTGGGCTGGAGAAGTCCCCCAATATAAATTTGAATAGGCTTATTTATACTCTGAGGTCTATCAATGTTTGCTTAATTTATTTTGAGGCTCTGTTTAGTGCATACAAATTGATCATTTTATCAATATATAATGTCACTCTTTGTGTCTAGTAATTTTCTCTGATCTGAAGTCTATTTTTTTTTGACAATAAGAGAGCCATTCCTGTTTTTTGTTTTGATTAACATTTTCATGATATATATTTTCCATTCTCTTACTTTCAGCCTACCTATGTGATTGTATTTGAAGTGAGTTACTTGTAAACAGCATAGAGTTGGCTTGTGAGAATTCTGTTATTTTTTACTTTTATTTTTACCTAAGTCAGTACATCCATCTCTGCCTTAAAAATGGTATATTTAGACCTTAAGGTAAGTGATATGTTAGGGTTGAGTCTGCCATTTTTTGTTCTTTCTGTTTCACATTTTCCCATTCTTCTATTTCCCTTGTCTTGCCTTGCTGTGAGTTTGGTTAAAGGCTGTTTTTAAGCACCCTATTATAGTCAAGCTACTGCCTTCTGGTGATGAGTCTGTGTGGCTTTGGAATGCTCTCAAGTCAGCCCCATGTCCAGCTATGATTGCTGTTATGTGGGAACAGCCTAGCAGGGCACACACACAGCCATTCAGACCCCACAGAGTTGACTGTGATCCAGGAGGGCTTCCTTAGCTGACTGTCTTTCCCTGGTTCTCTCCACTAAACTTGTGACTGCTCTCAGATTTTGCTTATATCCTGGAGCTACCAGCTTCCTCTTGATTGCTCTCCACAAAGATCTACATTATTTTCAACAATGACTTTAAGCATAATGAGCACTGGTGTCCTGTCAGCAGGTGTCAGCCTCTGCTCTCCTTGGCTTGAGTGGAAACTTCCTCTTTATGAGCAAGACGAGGTGGAAAAACTGGAATCCTACTTTCACCGCATTGTGGCTGGAGTAGAGTTTCCAGTCTATGACTGGGACTGGGTGTGAGAAAAGAAACTGTCTTCTCAGCCCTGCCTAAGATAGATCTTCTCTAACAGAGTGCTAAGAAATAAATACCAGCAGTCCACCTCTGCCAGGGTAAAACTGTGGTCGCACTAGGATCGAGGGGGACAGGGAGCCCCTTCTTCTTGGCTACCCTTATCAAGAGTAAAATACCTGAAATGAAGTCCTGTAATAAGAATCTGTGGGAGGAGACAGGTAACAGAGCAGGTCGTGTTTCAAATAACAGATTCTTGCTGTTCTCACCAAGATTTAAGGAGATTTTCTTGAAAGAATATTTCCCCATTTGTTGTATGCCCTTAAGACAATTTCAAGACAACTAAATTAAACAAATTCAGCAGTTAAACTGTTGTTTTGGTAGAGAGACAGGTCCACCAAGCTCATTATTCTGCCATTCCAGAATGCCAAACTTTAGCTATTTTTTATATATATATATATATATATATATATATATATATATATATATATATTTAGGCACGCAGGCCTCTCACTGCTGTGGTCTCTCCCGTTGCGGAGCACAGGTTCCGGACGCGCAGGCTCAGTGGCCATGGCTCACGGGCCCAGCCGCTCCGCGGCACGTGGGATCTGCCCGGACCGGGGCACGAACCCGTGTCCCCTGCATCGGCAGGCGGACTCTCAACCATTGCGCCACCAGGGAAGCCCTAGCTATTATATTTTTAAAAAATAACTATTTTACTCAATTTTACCGGCATGTCAGTTATTATATTTTACTCAACTTTATCAGCATGGATACACACACATACACAAACATACACACACTATAATATATATAACATATTATATACAATAGATATAGGTAGGTAGATAGAGATGTTTATGATTTTTTTAATTTATCAACAAAACATTCTCATCCTTTGGGGAAAACAATATACATGACTGTCAGTTTCAATTTTTCAAAAGTAAAACACCATTTTCTCAGCAGTTTTACAGTATATAGAGGTCCACACTATTTCACAGTAGGCTATTTAATATTTCAATTAATAATAATTGTAAGTAATTGTTTTATATAAAGATGGCATGAAAGCACTTAAAATCACTATGGCAAGGACTTCTTGATGTTAAGAAAAAATGATAGAAAAGTTTTAAAAGTTTGATATAAAAAATATATATGAAATAAAAAAATGTTCAAAATAAAGAGGAAATAGAAATAATTTTGCTCTGGAAGATTTGGGAAATAAATGGAATACGAATTTCATTTACTTTAAGAAGTATAACCCTCAAAATTTCTCCCTAAGTACAAAAGTAGTAAATGGCCAATGTATAAGGTTTAACAAGCTTAGAATAAAATAAAATACTACCCACAGTATTATTATGATGATTCTAGAGAAAAGGTACAATAAAGCACCAAGTACAAAAGAGTTAGAAGTTCTCAAACTCTGTATTTTATTGGCTATAAATGAGTGTAAATGAATCCACACTACCATTTACACTCAATTCTGTTTGTATGGCTCTAACTTCTACATAGAACCCCTGCTAGTTTCCCCCAACACTCCAAGTTCTATTTGTGAGCTATTTGTGGACATTTTACCCAGGCTTAGGGAAGCTTGACAGTGTGTATAGAAATCCAAGTATGTTGGATTTCTAATAAGGCTTTTCCATTCTTGGTAAGCCCTGTCATGTGCCATAAAACAACATGATGCTTATGGGTGCAAAGTTGCACACGTCTAACCAGGGAGCCCTGTGGTGTCCAGGTTATGGGCTCTGGAGATTCTTACATGCTACCCTCTTAGGTTGACAATATGGCAATGCATTTCCTCCAGACCTCAGTTCATTGGAGTAGCTAAGTTATGGGAGAAATGAGGAAAATCTACTCCCTGGGTCCAGTCTGGTGACCAAAAATATAACCTGTTCTCTCTAGTTTTCTTGTTTTGCCACAATCCCATGGCACACTTTTAAACTTTCTTCTCCATGATCCCTTCGCCTTCATGCAAATCACTAGTATTCCCAACCATAACAACTAAGGGACATTGGCCATACAATTCTCCATTTAGAAAGAAAATGAGATTCTATGATGACTTATTTGAGGTCACACATTAAAAAGAAATTGTTCCATTTGGTGTTTATGTTCTTATTACCATACCTTAGCTATAAGAGCCTCCAAATCAGGAATTTTGACTTTTTCCTGGAAAGAAAGAGTTCTTTTCATCATTAACATTATAACCTCTTATCACTGAGAAGTTACTAAGAGACTGGCTAAATAGGACTCTATTAAGTACCATATGTACATTTACTTGTTGGTCCTACAACTAACCCACAGTGTAGGTATGATGGTTGTACTTGCTGTATAGATAAGGAAGTGAAGGTTTTAGGTGATCAGGTGATATGTAGGAGTATAAAGTTATGGATCAATTTTGCACTCAAGCAATCCTTCTCCATGCCAGGACTCTACTCAGCTAAGCCCAGCCATTGTGCTGAACCAGGTTCTCAGAGCGACACTAGACTCTCGATGACTCTCTTTAGCTGTAATAGATTGTGATAAAGCAGCCAACCCAGGGACTTTGCAAAAAAGCTTCAAGTATTTTTTAATTTTGCCTTTCTTTCCATTCAATCCCACATGCCATCATAAAAGGATCTAACAATCCAACCATAATCAGAAGTAATTTCAACGTGTACATGTGATTTCTTTGTACTGAAAATAATATTTTGCTTATTAAAAACTGCTCCTCCTTTATTATAAACCATAAAATACAACATGAGAAACAGACAGTGAAGCAGATGGTGAAAATCAAGTTTTCATAAAATACAAAATACCTTTCATACATTTAAAAAAATATATCAGAATGAATAAATCTTTGCAAATAAAGTAATATCTTCTATATTTCCTAAGTATAATAAAATATTTACCTTAGTGAATTTGCACCTAAGAGGTTACGTATAAAATGACAAATTATCAAATATTTATAAAATAATTAATACTTTTTACTCAGATTAGCATGATTACAAACATATGCTGAAACAGTCTTGATCGTATTTTCATAGAGAAAAATAACCATAAGGGCATATTTTAATTGATCAAAAAGAAAGACATTAAAGTTTTATATTTATTTAAAAAATGCAACTATCTTTGTTTCATGAATTTTCTACTTTGAAATGGAAGAATGACATTTAGACATCACAGAGATTCTATTATTTTTTTAAAGCATATTCCCCACAGATGCGTTGGCAGAAATTCTGCATTGCATGTAGTAAATAATGAATGAGCTTTGAGGGGGTGAAATTATAATATCAAAGATAAAGAAATAAACAAATTATATGAAATATCAGTAATGCAAAGAACCTCTAATACTGGATGATAGGAAACAATATAAAGTATTTTAACTTACACGTACACCACTGAATTTTCTTTTAAAATCAAGTTAAACCTGTTACCAAGTTTCCTTTAGGTGGGTGGAAATTTGTAACACTAGATTGTTTTTCAGCATTTCAAATGATACACTAGCTGTATCATTTGGCCATAAAATTCCTCCTATTTGAAAATTACTTCCATTTTTATTTTATTTTCATTACTCTTTGTTTTTCTTGTTCTTCTTTTGATCTGGTCAACATATTTTTTTAAACTTTATCTTCTTCAATGGCTGAGCTTTTTCCTTAAAAGCTAATAAGGAATACCTTAAATACAGATGCTTCTCAAAGTTTAAAGTACAATCCTCTCATCCTTTCACTATTCTATCCTCCTTTCTGGGACAATTTTATCCATCTCCATCATATCAGCTATAAATTGTTTGAGAATGATACCAAAGTCTCATCCCTTTTCAGAGTACAATTTTATCCTGAACAGATTTTTTATATTTTCCCTAAAGCTTGCTTCTTTCCTGATATTTCTCCCAGTTAATGATATCAACATACTTTCAATAAAGCAGAAATGAACTCTGATAACAGTTTTCAGTTTTCCTACATCTCTAAACCCTGTGGCACATCATGAATAAACCCCATAAATTCTACCTCTGAAAGTCTCTTTTAAATATTTTGCTTTTCTTTTCACTGGCGTACATTCATGTCTGCTTACTTAGATTATTAAGATGTTATCTACTGTCCTCAATTTATCTCAAGATCTTTCTTCACATGGGCACTGATAACTCACTGAAACACAAATATGACAGTGTTGCTGTCTGGGTGAAATATTGATACTACCTGATTACCTCTTGTGAAACTCTGAGCATCATATTCAGTGCCCTTCAAATTTTAATATCAATTTGTAGCCCTACTCTTGATTTCCAAAAGGTTCCCACCCTGTCACACTTGCTCCTGTCACACCAGTGACACAGAACCTTAATTCTCCATGACTTTTCCCCAATCTTGCTTTTCCTGATAATAATACCATTCCTAAAATGACAGTATTGTCACCCCTCTGAAACTGTACACATCCTTAAAATTCCAGGACAAATGCCTTCTCCCCTGTAAAAGGATATTTTACCCTAGTCAGAATTAGTTTTTTCTTTATCCATGCTCTTAAAAAACTTCTCTTAAAGCATTTTTCATTCATACAGTCTAGATCTAGAGTCAGTCTGCACCTTAAATTAAACCATTATATATATTAAAAATATAATAAATCATCAATATGTTTATCTCAGTTTTACTCTAAATATAAATAATATAAACAGAATAGTTTTCCCTATTAGTTTGAACATAATGGATACTACTTTGGATACAATGGATACAAATATTTTGCCCTGAATATTTACTTCAGGGAATTTTTTAACTTTATTCTCTAAAACAAATGATTAAGTTTACACAGATTTATTAAAATTAAAATATTTTATATAAATCTAGATTATTTTATAATAACAGGGAAGGAAAATTATATGTAATATATTTATATTTTTTCTCTTTTTATCCCTTTATTTGTGAGTAATAACCATATAGCATACACTTCTAAGTATAACCAAAAATATGAGCCAGAAAGAAATCATTGTCTTCTCATAATTTAAAATAACACAAATCTCCTATTTTCAGCTGCAAGAAAATATACCAATAAAGAAAACTAAAAGCATGTACTATATAAACGTACTACAACAAATGTTCATTGTTATCTCAAATGCAAATAGAGCAGCTTTATGCAATTAATAACCCCATGCATTAAACTCATGGACTTTGAAGCAAATCATCAATTTAAACACACGCCTGCCCAGTTCCAGAGATCACCATGTTAATCACTGTAGACTGTGAGATTATCCCAATGTCAGAGTTATTTCACACTTTCTGAGAAAGTTCAAGTATTTATGTACTATATACTTGTTATAGGGTCTATATAACCTTATTTTTTAAGACTATTTTTCTAGAGCAGTTTTAGATTTACAATAAAATTGAGAAGTAGAGACTGCCAATATATTTCCTGCTCTCACAAATGCATGGCCTCCCCCATTATTAACTCACTAGGATGGTACATATATATGTATGTATATATATATATATACATACATATATATATATGTATATGTATATATATTTGTGTGTGTGTGTGTGTGTGTGTGTGTGTGTGTGGTACGCGGGCCTCTCACTGTTGTGGCCTCTCCTGTTGTGGAGCACAGGTTCCGGACGCGCAGGCCCAGCGGCCATGGCTCACGGGCCCAGCCGCTCCGTGGCATGCGGGATCCTCCCAGACTGGGGCATGAACCCGCGTCCGATGCATCGGCAGGCGGACTCTCAACCACTGCGCCACCAGGGAAGCCCGGATAGTATATTTTTTTTTCATAGAATAAACCTACATTGACAGATCATAGTCATTCAAAGTCCGTAGTACAACATCCATTGGTGGTGTACATTCAATGGGTGTGGACAAATGTATAATGACATATAACCATCATTATAATATCATACAGAGTATTTTCATTGCCCTAAGAAATACTCTGTGCTCTGCCTATCCTTTTCTCCCCCACCCCCTCACCATATCCCTGGCAACCACTGATCTTTTTATTGTCTCCATAGTTTTGCCTTTTCCAGAATGTCATACAGATGGATCATACAGCATGTAGCCTCTAGGTTGGCTTCTTTCACTTAGTAATATGCATTTAAGTATCGTGCATGTCTTTTCATGGCATGATAGCTCATTTATTTTTAGCACTGTTTAATCTTCATGTATTTGGGGATTTTCCAGTTATATTTCCGATATTATTTCTAGATTAATTCCATTGTGGTTTGAGAGCAAACCTTGCATAACTTCAATTATTTTAAATTGGTTAAGTGTGTTTTATGGCCTAGAACGTATCTTGGTCTATCAATGTTCCTTCCATGTAATCTTGAAACAAATGTGAATTCTGCTGCTGATGGATGAAGTAGTCTATAAACGTCATTTATATTAACTGATTGATGGCGTTATTTTCAGCTATGTCTTTACTGATTTCTGTCTGCTGGATCTGTCCATTTCTGACAGAGAGGTGTTGAACTTTCCAACTATGATCGTGGCAATATCTATTTCTCCTTGTAGTTCTATCAGTTTTTGCCTCATATAGTTTTATGCTCTGTTCTTAGGTGCATACATGTCAAGAGTTGCTATGTCTTTTAGGAGAACTGACCCCTTTATCATTATGTAATGCCCTTTTTTTATCTATGTAAACTTTCTTTATTTTTAAGTTGTTCTGTCCAAAATTAATATAGCTATTCTTGCTTTCTTTCGATTATTGTCAGCATGGTATGTTTCTCTCCATCCATTTACTTTTAGATATAAACTGGGTATTTTGTAGACAACACATAGTTGGATCATGTTTTTTAATCCTACCCTGGCACTGTTTTCTGTAGTTTCTGTTCCTGTGTGTCTGCTCCAGGAAGCCATGATTCCCTGTATTCACACATATCTCCAGTCTTGGGGACAGCAGTTTGCCCTCTATCCTCCCTTTCTCTTATGGATCCAATAAAAATTGTTGGTTTTTCAGTCTCTTCAGCTTTTTTACCTGTTGTTAGGATGGAATAGTGACATTCAAGATCTTTAGATGTGAAGCAGAAACTACTATATCCTTATTTATAATCAAGAGTGTCAATTCCAAAAATTGTGGGGGTTTTTTTGGTCAGAAGGTGTGTCCAGATTTTAATGCAAAGAATATGATCCTCAAAGGTCTAAATATTACTGGGAAATACAGTTAGTCATAAGTTATGGTTTTATTATTGTTGGATTATACCTTATACCAAATACTTAATCTCACATTTTACATAATTGAACCATCCTTATAGTTGTAATTTTTATCCAAATAATATTTTGAGGAAAATGACAAAATTTAATTTACTTATTTAGTAAATATTTGTTGATCATCTACTAGAAATATCTTCTATTTGGATCCATTAACTCAACCAATTTTTTTTAAATTGAATTTTCACTATGAATTAGGTACTCTAGTAGTCACTGTCAAGACAGAGGGAATAAGAAAGATATTGGTCCTGCTTAACAGAGATTGTGTTGTAATGTAGACTATTATTATAGACACTAAACAAATAAGTACCAAGAGGGACCTGGGCTTCTGTGGGAAGCTGAACACACAGGCCCTGGGAAGTTTCTACAGGAAGGAAGAAATGTGTTCTAAGAAGAGGGACCAGCATGGTATGAAGGCCAAGAGGCCAGAGAAATGAGCGAGAGTAAGGTGTTTTAGAGGAATTGAATAAAATTCCATGCTGACAGAGCAGGGCAAAAGGAGGCAGAGTTGGGGACAGCAATAGACAAGAGGGTGAAGTGGGCAAATGCCAGACCTTGGAGGAACACACGAGACAAGGTAAGTATTTTAGACTTACATTAACCTCAAAGAGAAGATGGAAGGATTGTAAATATCCTAGCCATGTGTTGCAGTGTGTGTTAAAGTCACACAGCCTGTCTACGGCCATACCACCCTGAAAGCGCCCGATCTCGTCTCATAAAGTCACACAGCCTGCAGCATGGTGAAGAGATTAGAGAAGTGCAGTTCGGAGTGAACTGGAAGGATAGTAAGAGTAAGCTAGGTGAGAGATGAAGGTGGCTTTCAAACAGGATGGTGACAATGGATTTAAGATATATGGCAAAATTTAAGAGACAGAAATAGTTTTGACATGTTTATAAATATATCCTTTATATATATTATATATGTATACGTGTGTGTGTGTGTGTGTGTGTGTGTATGTTGTGTAGGGAAGGGGGAGAGGAAAGAGTACCCAGAGATGACTCAAGATTTTAGCTTACATAACTGGATGAATTGAAACAATGGTTAATATTTACTGACCACATACTATTTGCCATGCAGTATCCTAGGTGACTTACATATAATGACTAATTTAATATACACAACAATCATTTGAGAGAAGTGTTATTATTATACTTATTAGGCAGATAAGAAATGTGAGGCATAGAGGTTGTTCAAGATTACAGTTAGTATAAATAGCAGACCTTGAACATCTGGCTCCTTCACAGCCCAACCATTTAGTCATTTTGCTCTTGTGGTATTTACTGAGAGAAACTTTGGAGAAGTATTCCATTTAAATTTCAGAAAGAAAGATGAGTTCCATTTTGGACTTGTTGATTTTGAAGTGCCTGTGATATAGCCAAATAGACATTTCTAGTGTATACTTCAGTTGTGTAAAAGTCTACAATTCAGGAGAGAACTGCGGCTAGGAGATTTAGATTGGAGAGTTTTTAAGTAAACAGATGGATGCTAAAGTCACACAAGTAAAAAATTGTCAAAGTGAGAGGAGGAGATAGAAGTCGTGCATCATTCTCCTATGTATGGGTTTTAAAGGGATATAAAGATGTAAAACATAATCCCCTCACAGACTTCCATCTCATGGGAGAAATGGATGACTAAACAAACAATTACAATACGGAGTGATGAGTGCTAAATCAGAAGGCAGAAGCACTGAGATAATTTACCTCCTGTAAGAGAAAGCCATGGCCCATGAAAATAATTCCTGGAGGCTACGATACCTGAGCTGAATCTGGAAGGACAGCTTGGAGTAAATCAGGTGAAGAAGAAAGGTTAAGTATCGGTTTACCGGGGCAGTAGATGATTAAGTACTGCAAGCCGCCCAAGAAAAAGCAGTGACAGTAATAACCCATGCATGGGTGGCACTTAGTGTAATTTCTGTAGTACAGTTGAAATGTGGGTGTGTGGAAGGGAAGTGTTGGGAGGTAAGGCTGGGGGAGGGGGTCAACCAATAGAAAACTTTGCAAGCTATAACTTCTGTCTATACTTTATCCAGCATATGTCTTGACAACATAGAGGGCTTTCCTATGTAAATGTGAATATCAGAACATTTCAGATAACCCCTATCTAGTTCATGTACTCATGTATTCAGATGAACTAGGGAGTAAGTCACATTAAATAGCCAAACAATGAGAAAGAGCCTGTTTTTCTTCCATATCTTAAAGAATATTTTACTTGTTTTCCCTGAATTTTACCACTTAAAAATATTGCAATGGCAGGAAGAGTTTAAAAAGTGTTTCAGGCTGCTTCCATGTCCTGGCTATTGTAAATAGTGCTGCAATGAAACTATACTACAAAGCTACAGTAATCAAGACAGCATGGTACTGGAACAAAAACAGAAATATAGATCAATGGTACAGGATAAAATGCCCAGAGATAAACCCACACACATATGGTCATCTAATTTATGACAAAGCAGGCAAGAACATACAATAGAGAAAAGACAGCCTCTTCAATAAATGGTGCTGGGAAAACTGGACAGCTACATGTAAAAAAGTGAAATTGGAACACTACCTAACACCATACACAAAAATAAACTCCAAATGGATTAAAGACCTAAATGTAAGACCAGACACTATAAAACTCTTAGAGGAAAACATAGGAAAAAGCACTCTCTGATATAAACCACAGCAAGATCTTTTTTGACCTACATCCTAGAATAATGGAAATAAAAACAAAAATAAACAAATGGGACCTAATGAAACTTAAAAGCTTTTGCACAGCAAAGGAAACCATAAACAAGATGAAAAGAAACCCCTCAGAATGGGAGAAAATATTTACAAATGAAACAGTGAACAAAGGAATAATCTCCAAAATACACAAACAGCTCATGGAGCTCAATTTCAAAAAACCAAACAATTCAATTTAAAAAATGGGCGGAAGACCTAAATAGACATTTCACCAGAGAAGGCAATAGCATCGACATATATACACTACCGAATGTAAAATAGCTAGTGGGAAGCAGCAGCATAGCAAAGGGAGATCAGCTTGGTGCTATGTGATGACCTAGAGACGTGGGATAGGGAGGGTGGGAGGGAGGCTCAAGACGGAGGGGATATGGGGACATATGTATGCATATGACTGATTCACTTTGGTGTACAAAAGAAATTAACAGAGTATTGTGAAGCAATCATAGTCCAATAAAGATCTATTTTAAAAAATTGTATCAGGAAAAAAGATGCTGATTTTTTTCATTAAACGAATATTACCATACTGCTTGCTCTCCCAAATGTTAAATTCCATTGTCATAACATGCTCTACCTGAAGCCACACTTGCCTGGTAATTGGAAACCCCTGAAAGCAGAAAGTAATTTGTTCACATAGACAATTGTGTAAAGGAGTCCGACCACAGCATTGCTGGCTACATAACATCTTGCCAGTTAAATTCCAGATATTGTTACAATAACAATCTACGTATGTCATTCCTTTAAAAATAAATTTCTCAAAATTGCATTCTAACATTAGATTTGTTGAAACAAGTTTACTAAAATGGTAATGCTCACCTCCCAAATACCTGAAAAGACAAGTGCATAGTTTTTTTATTACTTTTCATCACATTATCTAATATTCTAAAATCATGATCAAATAACATGCCCCCAATGAAATAGGCAATGGCATTTGAAAAGTATATTTTAACAGAAAAAAATTTCTGGATAAAGCAAAAGCAAAAATAAAATCTGTTTATTATATGAATTTGAAAATTATAAATCTCATTAGCAAGCACAATTTATGAGATTTTTATTTATGTTAATGTAGTACTCAAAGTGTTTTCTAACTTCTCATTTGAAATGTAATAAAGGATTTCAATATGATTGACACAGACTTTATTCTCTCCGTCACATCTAGTTGTTTTTCTCAGGCGTGTGTGTGTTTTGCAGTATTCCCACAGAGTTGTTAATGAGCCATCAATTATTTGTGCAAATTGGAAGCCGAAGCTAAAAATTTCCCTACCCAAGGTGTTAGTACACGACTTTGGAATTAAATATGAAAACATCTGAATTTCAGCACAAGTATATTAACCCTACTGCCCAGATACAGGTGACTTTAAAAATATCATTCTGTGCTTTAATGAAGATATATAATTTGGGGGTGGGGGATTCCTTTATAGTGGGTGATTAGGCTGCATTTCATGGGGGTGTAGAGAGCTGTATATTACATATATACCACTTGAAACATTCCACATTTCTTATTTAAAATCCTATACAGTAGTTTGGAAAGTGATGTAAATTTTAACAAAAAATGAGATATTTGACATGCACATAGTGATGAGGACTTTTACAATTAATGTGTCTCTCCACATCAACAGTGAGTAATCTCAGAGCATAAATATCACTGAAGAAGGGGCTTTCTTTCTTTCTAGAACTCTTCCATTTTGAAATTCACCCCTATTTTTCTGCATGGGCTCCCATATTTTGTGAAGATATGAATAGTAATATTTTATACAGGTTCCCAATGTTACTCCCTCTCTTTAAATCTTGCATCCTTCCCCATCTCCATGCCAGAATTCATTCACCAGTCAGAAGGAAAGAAGAAAAGGTACATAATAGCTGATACTTCTTAAGTACTTATGCTATGTCAAACTCTGTTTTAGCGTTTTTTATTGATCATTAAACAGACCCTTGTCATGTGCTGATATTATTATCCCAGTTTAGAGATGAGAAAGCACAAGGCCATTTACAAAATTACTAAGTGACAGAATCAGGATTTCTACATGGGCTATCTGGCTCTAGGCCATATTTTTCCATTTAACCCATCTCTATATTCCCTTCCTTTAGACAAGAATTCTAGAGAGCAGTAATTGGTAGGCAAGAGATGATTTTAATAAAGAAAGGGCTTTTGTGTATGCAGTTTTGAGTAGAGATGATCAGAAGCCATGCTCAGTGTTTAAAAGTATTGGATAGAAAAGAAAAAAAGAGTGATTTTGAGAGATATTCTGATATTTTGTGACTTCTCATGATACTCTAGACATGCAAATTAAAGAGACTGTGGTTATTCTGATGTGACTTTGGTTCTATGGTTTTTCATTTTCATCACGAAAATGCTCCCATAATGAATCATGAGAGTTGTGTTACATTCTCAAGGATCGTGCCATGTCTTCAGCGCTAGAGGCCCCAAGACTTTTCCTGAGAACACTCTCCCTCTCAAAAGGGGAGCTTTTTCAAGCCAATAAAATCCTGTCCTCCCTGAAAGGGAAAAAAATAAGATTTTTTTTTTTTCCAGAGCACTTTTAGTCTTTTTTTCCCCTTGGTTCACAATAAAACATTCTAATCACTGTGAACTCCAAGTAAAACTGCTGCTTCCTGCCATGTATCTAGGCCTGGAGGGAGTTGCAATAACTACCCAGCTTGAGGCTTGCTGATGGAGAAAGCCTCAGAGTGCAGGACCCAAATGCAGCACTAGGTTTCACATGGTTGAAGAGAGCAGCCCACAGGAATCTGGCAGAGGAGCAAATTAAAAATTAGGTCTTCGTGCTAGAAGAGAATTCCACTTCCAGTAGGGAATCTGCTAGATTAATGCCATCATTTCTCCCAATTCTTATACTTCAGTAACAATCAGTATTTGAAGCATCAGTACTCTAGGTGCTGTGTGTGTGTATGTGTATGTATGTATTTATATACACAATGTATAATGCTTGCTATTATCTTTACTCATATAAAGGTGGTATAGTACACATTATATAAATAAAATGCACCACAATCTTTATTATAAATTCTGTATCAACATTGATTCTTGCAGAATGTTTGTTGATTTTTGCTGAACTCTTGTTATTTCTAGCCAACTATGATATGCAAATGATGAGAGAAGTCCCCAAAATATACTGGATGTTGGCTGATATTTTTATTTACGTTAATAAGTAGGACAAAAATGAGACAACAGAGACAGACATGTCAGAACTGCACTCTTTTGCAATGACACGTGACTTCTTTGTTAAACTGGACAGTGGCTTTCAGAAAATGGAAAAATATTTTCAAAATATCTGTAATAGTGACAATTTAATGGCCACAAACGGCAACAAACTTTAATCTACATTAACAGTTTTTTTGCCACTTTTTATAAGCTTAGAAATCAACTAAACAGTAAGGCAAGTTTTGATTTGTAATATTTGACAATTTCTGTGGGTAAAGACTCCCACCATGGTCAATTTTTAAGCTGTTAGTGTAATGTTACCGAATGCAGAATTGGGAAGAGAGGTGCAGAAGCAAACTGATATGTAACTTTTAAGTCTTACAGATATAATGGATGTAAATGACCTCCAGAGCAGAGGAAATAGTAAAATGTAGTAAAGTAATTAGAAATTGATAATGAAGAATTTGAGTATTTATTAGCTTTGTTTTAGTATAATTATTTTAAGTAGAAGTTTACATAATTTACTTTTTAATAATGACTGATTTTTAATAATCCCTGAAAATTTAACTAATGGCTCTCATGAGCCATGATGAGGCTGCTCCAGTGCTGTCACACTCAGGAAGCAGATTGCTATGAAAGTTCTGGCTGGTGAGCCTGTCTGTCCACCAACTGCAAGTAACTGGCGTAAAATAATGCCAACATGTTCCTTGTTAGTTTTGATAAGACCAAGGGGAGCAAAAATCAGTTTCCTAGAAATCTCCCTTAATTGTCTTAAGTTTGAACGAGTCTAAGTCTCAATCTGACATCCCAACAAAATCTCTGTTCACTTGAATCCTAGGACACTCTCTTCTCTGTTTTTGCAACTGTGCACTTTCTTGTTACTTCTTATTAATTGAATATGTTCAGTCCTGAATCAATGTCTTTCTCTTTACCCCACAATCACCATCTTTGTTTGATGATAATTATATTCAAGTGTGTATCTGTCTATCACCCTAGCTTCTGAGTGTAGTGACCTTCTTAGTTTCAGCAACCACTTCTTTCAATCGCCAGAACACATTTCAAACTTTATCATCACCCACCACTAACTGCCTCATCTTCAAAATATCTACAGCGAACACCCCATACTTCACCCAGCACCCCTTACACTTCCATCACACTCATTCTAATACCTCCATTGCTACAATGCTTCCATCTCATTTATATAATTAATCCACAGCCAGCACTACATTCACTGTCTCTAAGACTCCTCCTACTTTCCATTCATTCATTTTCTAGTTTGCAAATAACCTCAACTTCCAAGTGAGGTTCATTTCATTAGTGCAAGATTAGTTCAACATTCTAAAATCAATCAATCAACATCAATATTAACAATATGTTAAAAAAACATAAATTTCAGCATAGATTTGACAAATTCAACACACATTTATAATTTTAAAAAGAAAGCTCTCAGAAAACTGGTATTAAAGAGAATTTCTTCAGCCCAATAAGGAACAGCTACAATAAACTTATAGTTAACATAATACATAATGGTGAAAGACTGAAAATTTTTTCTCTGAGATTAGGAACAATACAAGATTGTACACTCTATTTTTTTTAAACATTTTCTTTTAGGTTATAGTCAGTGTTATGCAAAAACATAAAGAAATAAAAAACATGAAGATAGATAATTAAAGAGGAAGACTCTATTAACAAATTATATGATGGAGAAAAATATTTTTAAAACCTAGAAACAAATTTCTTGAACTAATAAGTAAGTTTATCAATATTCAGTTGCAGGATACAAGGTCAATATATAAAAATATTTTATCTCTCTATAATAGCAAGGGAAATTTGGAAATTAAAATTTAAATAAAATAGTTATAATTACTTTAGTGACAAAAAAAATCAAATACTTAGGAATTAATTTTTAAAAATGTGTGTAGGACCTATGCACTTTAAACTAAACATTGTTACTGAGAGAAATTAAAGATAATCTAAATAAATGATGATACATAGATGTTTAAGAAACAAAAGACCCAGTAGTGCTGAGATGTCAATTCTCCTCAAATTTTTCTATATATCCAACACAATCCCAGTCAAAATTTCATTTGATATATTTTTGTGGCTATTCACAAGCCGATTCTAAAATGTACATGGAAATATAAAAGACAGTCAAATATTTTGAAAAACAAAAAAAAGAACAAAGTTAAAAGACAAGAACTACTTGATTTCAAGACATTATAAAGCTACATTATTAAGTCTGTGTATATTGGCATAAGGTAGTCATATAGTTCAGTAGGTTAGAATAATGATTTCTGAAATAGAAACAATCCAATAGGGTCAACTGACTTTTATTAAAGGTTCAGATGACATTCAATCAGGAGAGGACTGTATATCCAAATGTAAAAAATGAATGAAACTCTATTCTTGTCTTCTATAAAGCCATACTGAATGGATCATAAAACTAAATTTGAAAGCTAAACTACAAAAGCCCTGGAAGAAAACATAGAAGAAATCTTTGTGACCAAGAATAAGAAGAGATTTCCTTGATACAAAACACTGAGGGGCTTCCCTGGTGGTCCAGTGGTTAAGAATCCACACTTCCACTGTAGGGGACATGGTTCAATCCCTGGTCAGGGAACTAAGATCCCTCATGCCACATGATGCGGCCAAAAAAAACAAAACATTGAACAATAAAAATTGATAATAAAGAAGTATCATACACTGGAAGAAAATATTTGCAAAAAATATTTCTAGTAAAAAATTTGGCAAATCCATGAAAAGATGACAAAGAACCCAATTTTTTAAATTAACAAATGATTGGAACAGGTACTTCATGAAATAAGATATATGAGTGTCTATATGAGTGAATGATAAGCACGTGAAAAGAATTCAGTGTCATTAATCATTAGGAAAATACAAATTAAAAGCCCAGTGAGATACTGTTTCACACTCACTAAAGTAGTGAAAAATAAAAAACACTGAAAATGTCATTTTTTTTTTTTTTTTTTTTTTGCGGTACACGGGCCTCTCACTGTTGTGGCCTCTCCCGTTGCGGAGCAACAGGCTCCGGACGCGCAGGCTCAGCAGCCATGGCTCACGGGCCTAGCTGCTCCACGGCATGTGGGATCTTCCCAGACCGGGGCACGAACCCATGTCCCCTGCATCGGCAGGCGGACTCTCAACCACTGCACCACCAGGGAAGCCCCTGAAAATGTCAATTATTGATGAGGATGTGGGAGAACAAGAACTCATTCATTGGCAGAAGGAATGAAAAACGGTACCACCATTTTAAACAACAATTTGGCACTTTTATATAAAGTCAAATACATGCCGACCATAAGGCCTAGAAATCCTGCTCCTAGGTATTCATCTAAGAAATATGTTCAAAAAAATAACTGTAATAGGCTACTTAGAGCAGTTTTATTTCTAATAGACAAAAAAATGGAGCAGGGCAAAAAACACATGCCCTTCAACAGGTAAATAAGTAAACAAATTGTAAACTACGCAAAGAATGAATATTACTTACTTAGCAATAAAAAAGAATGAATTACTAATACACATGGCAACATGAATGATTCGTAAGTAAAAATGTTATGTTAGGTGAATGAATCAGATACAAAAGACTACATACTGATTCCATCAGAATCAGAATTGGAATGAGGTACATATTCCATAACTGGAGTGTGATGGTGTTTACATGACTGTATAAGTTTCTTAAAATTCACCAAAAAATACACATATTTGGTGAATTTTATTTATATAAATTCTATGTCAGTAAAACTGATTAAGTAAATTCTAAGGGAATATACAGAAATAATAGTATTATATCATCTTTGTGATTATAGCTTTTTAAAGTGTTTTATGTCTTACAAATTTTTCATGCTTCTATGTTACCTAAATAAAAATGATTAATAATGATGAAATACTATTATTTAAATAAAAGTGATACTGTAGCCTAGAATAGTTTAAGAGTTTCACATGCTTAACTTAACTATGTTCTTAGAAAACACTCAGGAAAATTTGAATCATATAAGCTTCTACAAGTATATACTTGATAAATGCCTACGGAAATTATTAAACACCACATGCGCATACTGTTTTCTGGGTATATCACCTTAGGAACAGATGTATGAGATTAGGGAACTGCACACATTTTAGCATTTACTGAGTATCCTTTATCTTGAAGATTTGTTTTAAAATAGGTCATGCTTGTATCACTTAATGAGTCACCAGGATGTGACTAATTTTATTTCTATTTAGTCTTTGAAAAATATTTAACATTTAGATGTTAAACATAATACATTCTCATTGTCGACTTGAAAAAAAAAAGTAAAATATAGAAATACAGAAAGAAAATAAGAAGCCAATCAATAGCTTTAGTTAATATTTTGAAAATTATATATATTCACACATACACACACCTATACAAATATGTTCATGCACACTCATATACACACATATATTTTAGATGAAATATTATCTAGTGCCTTGAAATTATTCATGCTTTAGGAAATAAATTTGAACATCATATGAAAATATTTTAATAACTGCATTATATTCTATCATATAGAGGCAACTTAATGCAACCATTGTCTTATTGTAGCACATATGTTTCTATCATATTAATTTTACTGTAAACCTGTTTTTGCATAAATATCTGCCTAAATTTTTTCTGTAGCATTTATAAAAATATCACTCCTGCCCCACCTTTAAAGTTTATTTCTGTTCTGATGGCTCTGTAAAGAAGTATGATTCTAAAATAAATTTAATCTTTGTTTCTGATTTCTAATTCCTTTCTCAAATTTTAAGGGGGGGTAGGGCAAAAAGTCACTCTTGTCCATGATAATTCTTATTATTCTCATGTTAATTTCCATTTTCTAGTATCTCTAAATTACTAGCAGTCTCTCTTTTTTCTATTTCATCAAAGCTTATTCAATTGCACAATTCTACTAGATCAAAATTATCTAAAACGGTGGTTCTCAATCTATGCTGCACTTTAGAATCCCCTGGGAACTTTTCAAATATTCAAATTCCTAGCTCCCAACCACAAAGATTTTAACTTAATTGGTCTTGGGTGAGCCCCAGGCACTGGTAGGCTTTAAAGCCCTCCAGAGAATTCTGATCCTAATATGTAATCTGGGTTGGAAACCACTGCTGCAGATGATTCCCTAGACTGAGAATGGAGCTCTATTTATCTCTTCCATCTGGGTCCACGATGCTCAGGTTCTATTTAATCGTACCTCTAACTTTTATAGTTTCCCAAAACTACCTCAGCTTCTTGGTTTTGAGTTTCATAGTGAGTTTCATTCCTTGTTGACATACAGATTTTCATCCTTTCTCTTCTGCAGTCACAGATTTGACAACTACACAATTTTCATTGGGTCCTAAGAGGAGCAATTTTCTGTTTTCAATTTATACTATAACTACGTAAACTTAGTTTTACAAATTTCTGAACCCCTATGGCAGGTGTGTTTAAACTAGGCTACTTTCCAAGAGACCTTCGGGTGCTATCATTTTCAGAATACATTTCCAGATCTTCTGCTTCTATATGGACTCTCGCCCAAGATATTTTTTCTCTCCTCCCGTCTTTCCTTTCACAACAGCCCTATTCCTCTTTACCAACAAAAAGAATAGCCCTCTCTCTCCAAAATCTTACAATCTTTCATATCCCTGGGGGTAAAACCTCCAGTGCTCCCCACTATTGGAATGGGTGACGCCTTCTTTAGTGAATAATCAGAACACCATAAACCAACACAAGGCATTCTATCTTTTACATTATTAAATATATGTGATAAACAGGAGACATGTCACAAGAAAGGATATTTTAGCTTATACTGGAAAGGACTAAAATCAAATAAATTGCAGAATAAAGGCATTGGGAGTATTAACAGTTTTCTTTTACCTACCTAGCTTCTTCTTTCTTGTGCAAGAAAACACAACTCTTGAGGGAAAGTTTGGAGAGGGAGATTGTTGTAAAAGAGTCATAAGAGATATGCGATATATGACTCTTTCACATAGTAAAACATAAGCAATTCCTATCAGCTCTTTCAATATTCACTTAGGACTTGCCATCAGCTGGAAAGCAAAGCATCTTTAATCAGCTGAAGAAAAATAATTTAGTCATTTGATATATTTTCTTTTTTCATTTTCATACTCACACCCAAAATTGTCAAAGTGAATAACTGAGCAACAAGTCACACAAGGCAGGTGTTTCTCCCTTCTTTGATTTTGCTTTATCCCTTGACAATAATTTTTATAGATCACTAGATAACTTTTGACAAATAACTTCAATGAAATCGGTAAACTTGAATGACGTTGCTATAACTAAACTCTTTCATTTCCATCTTTATGTTTACTCAGCACTTTTGTCTATAAAAACACAAATGTAGACATAGAAATGATACTTAATTCTGTCTCATTCTAGAAACAAACTGATTCATAAATCTGCGATGAGTGAACTATTGTTTTTTAAAATTCCTGACCCTATTCACCTCATTAAGGAATAGACTTTCAGTAACGTTTTACTTTTGTTTCAAAATTTTAATGTTGTTTCATAATTATTCATCAAATTATGTAATACATATTATACATGTTGATTTTATTAATTATGTGCTAATAATATTTATAATAAATAAGAGAAGGCATATTATTTTTTAATATTCTTTAAGGGGGCATGCAAGCAAAAAACATCCATGAAAAAACAAAAAATGTAATGACCACTCCCGTAAGCCACATTTTATAGTGCATTAGCAGATGGTGCATCAACATAATTTTCACTAGAAATCAAAAAGACAAGGACAGAGCACTTTTTTTTTTGATTATGGGTAATTATGAACTCAGCATAAAACCCCCGTCATATATACACTGAGAGCCTATGCACGAATCCTGGAGACAGGATGTGCATAACAGCAGGACTCTACAGCAACGTTTCTCTGACTCCTCAAAGTCAGATGGCTATCAAAGATGGCTATCTTTGAAACATCTCTGAAGAATGTTCTATTTATGACTTCAATGTCTCTTGTTCCGTTCACAGCATGATATTATACTTCCTGTCACCTTGAGAGTTTTAGGCATTCAGCAGTGTTCTAGTGATTCCAAATCCTGATTATTGCCAGCTCTACAGGAGCATGAAGGCCTGAGAGCATTCTGGCTGTTCTGGCGAATCAGATCAGAGCCTGGAATGAGCCTGCATTCACCAAACTTCTCTTTCTTGAAGGGAAATACTTGCGAGTTTTTAAGGAATTACCTTTTCACTGAGGTTTTCACTAGGCAGCATTGCAGACTTCTTCAATGCAATGAGCACATACACAGCTGCTTCTGTCTGGAGTGGCAGATGGCACATCCCATCCTCAACCAGTTAGTTGCCACAGTGCTGTAATTCCGTTTTCAGTGTGGCCTTATTATGTTTCTTCTGAATTTCCAGAGATGCTCCAGGAGCCATTTTAGCTTGTGATGTGTCAACATTTACCTTTTTTCACACGGAAGTATAATTACTGTGGCTGTCCTGTTGAAATGCACTCTTAGTTATAGACTTTTGATTGTCATCTGTTTCCTTAGATAGCTGTCCAGAAAAAGGACTATAGGACTAAAAGAGAGGGACACTTTAAAGATTCTTGAGTTGAAGGACTGATACAATTTAATCCAGAGAACTAAAGCTATAAAGAAAGCCACAAGCAGGCCCAGCCTTATGGTCTTTGTAGAGCTCATGCTTGGCCAGAGGCCAACACCATCCTCATCAGATTGCACTTTGTGTCTCTGAAAAATGTCTTCACTTCCCTGTCCCTGGGGAAAGAAGCAGCTTTGTTATTTGGCAAACACTTCTGGTACTGAACTATTTACAGAATTGCTGAATTAACCTCCTGTTCTCTCTCATCCTTCACGTGTCTAATTCTCAGAAACCAACTACTGCTGGGTGAAAGGGGGGAGAGGGGAAGGGATTGTCTCCTTTCTGAACAAGCAGGAATGCAGCCAATTTCCTCAAGTGAAATGGCCTGAGCCTTAGTGGAGTTTTGTCAGCCAACGACCCCCCTGACCAGCAATGTCCCCCAGGGAGGCAAACTTGCCAACCTCACTGTCTCTCCGTCTTCCCACTGCAGACCAGGCTGCTGACTTTGCCGTAGATAAATTCAGGAGTGTGGACCATCAAAGATGCCGCATATTATGTGAGACTATAATAATATTGCTTGGTCTTCAGTTGCAGTGAAGAGTGGTGTTATTGACATTGCATGTCTGCCTACTCAAAAAATTAATAAATAAAATCAGAAACGTACTCTCTGTGCACTGCTCCTACCAAATTGTCTGTGATGTCATTTGTTAATATCATGTGATCAAACAGCTTGAAATATCTTTTTTGTTATTGTTTGCAGATCTGAGGGGAAGAAAGTGGTAATTTTTGACTTTTAGTATGTATTTGATTGCTAATGAAATTTATCAGGGCTTCACAAACATTGATAATTATGAGTATTATTTGTCTTTTTATTATTAATCTTTTAGGGATTTTCTAACTGGTTTCTTTGCCTTTTAAAAGTATTCCTTTTGGGACTTCCCTGGTGGTGCAGTGGTTAAGAATCTGCCTACCAATGCAGGGGACACAGGTTCAATCCCTGATCTGGGAAGATACCACATGCCATGGAGTAAATAAGCCTGGGCGCCACAAGTACTGAGCCAATGCACCACAACTACTGAGCCCACATGTCACAACTACTGAAAGCCACGCACCTAGAGCCCAAGCTCCGTGACAAGAGAAGCCCCTGCTCACCACAACTGGCGAAAGCCAGGACACAGCAATGAAGACCCAACACAGCCAAAAATAAATAAATAATTTTTAAAAATTTAAAAAGTATTCCTTTTAAAGAGCCCAGAAATATACCCATGCACTTATGGTCAGTTAATCTATGATAAAGGAGGCAAGAATATATAATGGAGGAAAGACAGTCGCTTCAATAAGTGATGCTGGGAAAACTGGATGCCTATGTGTAAAAGAATGAAATTAGAACATTCTCTGACATTTTTTATTCTGTAATATGTTTCATTTTACTAAACAATGATTTGAAAGTCTTAGAGTAAAAAGAAGAAATAAAATTAAATATTTTAATTTATTTAATTAAAAAAATAGAATAATAAAGAAAAAAACAAGAAACAGAGCTAATATTTGGCTGGCAAGCTATTTTACCCAAGAAAAAGGGAAAAAACACAAATATATAAAATGCCAAAAATTAAGGGAAAAGTAATCACAGTTACCAAAGAAACTACATGAATTAAAATTTACTGAACTCTATAAGGTAAAATGAAAAAAAAAAAACCCAGAAAAGAGGTTCACTGGATTATATTTTATAAAAATATAATTCACCTAAAATGATGCCAAATTAATAAAGTAGAAACTTACTGTTATAGAAAAAATACAGAATATTGACAAAAGCGATATTCTTCTTAGAAACACTGAACTCAGATGACTTTCTAAAGGAATTCTACCAAACCCAAATCTTTAAACTACAGATGAATATAATGCCATTTTAAAATGTCCAGAATATATTTAAAAAAGGAAGAAAAAGTCTTAAATATTTTTTATAAAAAAATTTGCGAAAACAAATTATATATAGATCAATCTCAAACAATATTCAAAAATCCTTAAAATATTGGGAAAACAAAATACTAAGAAAACACTGGATACATTCTCATCAAATTAAGAATAAAATTAAAGGATGCTTACTCTTGTTTAACATTTTTTCTAAAAGTGCTAACCACCATAATTAGAAAGGCTTTAGGGATATAAAAAGTGTAAAATGGGTTAATAAAATTGATTTTGGAGATTATATACTTATGTAGTTAGAAAATCCAAGATAATTGATTGGGAATGGTGCTAAGGGTGGTAGTCAAACAGGGTTCAATAGATAAAGAAGATTCATAGGACCCAAAATGACAATACTCATGATTCTATGGTTTAGTGAAGTAAAAAGATACAATACAGCAACAGCAATGAAGTAAGGATATTCATAGCAGCCCAAGGCTGCCTCATAACAAAGGTTCAGCAAAGCCAGGTACAGGTTCCCGTTGTACTGCCCCTGGAAGGGCCAGAGGGAAGCAATTTATTTCTCAGATCAGCAACTACTGGCTTGTTCACAAAAAGTCTCAAAAGTAATTCAACACAGCAAACATATATAGACATTACAAATCTACTAATATTTAAATCTGGTACAAAAATAATAATAAAGTTTAATCAATTAATTATAAAGAAATAGTTGGCATGGTATGATAAATTGCAAATTTGGATGATGTTGATGAGAGATATATTATTAAACATATTTAAAGTAAAAATCAAATACCAAAGGTACTCCAGTTCAGATTTTGAAGAGTTTTCCTCAAAAATAATACAGAATTGTAAAATGGCGTAAGACGAAAAAAAGCTTTGAGGCCTTCTTTTTCAGTTTTTTAACATTCCACTTGAGAAATTTGAGATCTACAACTCACACAATTTGCCCATATAGAAAATTCCAGGATTGTGGTTGGACCATCCACCCCAGCAGGCTGTGCATGTGCAGAGCAGACACACTGAAAGTGTCTTTAAAAAAGCATATTGACATATACCACTACTATATATAAAATAGGTAACTAATAAGGTCCTACTGTATAGCACAGGAAACTCTACTCAATACTCTATAATGACCTATATGGGAAAAGAATCTAAAAAAGAATGGATATATGTATATGGATAACTGATTCACTTTGCTGTACACCTGAAACTAACCCAACACTGTACATCAACTATACTCCAATAAAATTATTTTTAAAAAGCATATTGATTCTCTTCATAATAAAATGTTTATTTCATAATAAAGGACTTTGTCTCTATTTTTAATCTCTTAAAATCTCCTTTAACTCTATTATATGTAATTTAAAGAAAACAAATTAATGTGCTCAAAATTATGTTTCTAATTTCAGAGTTTCTAGGCTGTGAAAGAACTTTATAATACCTTTATGTTTATCATAAGTAATAGAATGTGAAGCAACAATTAACATTTACAACTATTATTATTTACAATAAAAATAATGAAATGCTTTTTACCCAGTATGTTGATTCAGACATTCCACTAGCTTGTGAAAGGATACACCTTTTCTTAAATCTTAAATATTTCTTATTTATTCCTTAATAAATATTTTTCTTAGAGATTTTAAAAAATAGAAGAAGAAATTAAGGGAAACAAGGAAAACTCGTAAATCAATCTAGATTTATAAAAAAAATCTATTTGAATAATTATGAGGAATAACTGTCAGTTAAAATAATCATATATAACACATTCCAATGTCTTAGCCATCTCAAATCACACAACATTTAACTCTACATTCACTTCATATTCTAAGCAAAAACTCAATAATTCGAACAATTTGTCTTTATTGCTATCTCCCTTCCTTTCCAATCTTCTTTTTATATCTGTCATAGCTCCTTCAAGGTGAGAACATTTTTAAAGCATTTATTAACTCTAGATTTGAACTTCTCTTCCACAGTTTTATCTGATACTCATTCAAGACCTTGCTTTAGATAATGACCTTATTACATTGATAAAAATATTAATTCCTTATTTTATCAGGAGTGTTGGTATTAATTTCTTACTTGACATGAGTCAAATTCAATAGATAAATATCCTGCGTCCCTGTCTGGGAAATGAAAAAACAAATGGCCTTCCCAAGTTTTACTTTTATATTCAAGTGTGCATTAGATCAATCAACATAGCTATACAGATTTTTGCTTGTTCAATGGGCGTATTCATTCTTTCCGTGATCAGTGCTCTATATTAAGTAAAAAATGCTAATATATCAAGTGAAGGATGTTAATGAATAATGCTGTATGGAAAGAAGAGTTTCTATTTGGATCTGAGAAACTGAGAAGGAAGGGGCTGTGGCTTTCACTTTTAGTAAAGAGGTAATCTATTTCTTCATTTTAATTTTCCTTCTGGGAAATAGAACAGCTGCCTTCATATACTCATTGCATTTCCACCTTCGCTACCTCAGGGATGAATAAAATTTCTTCTCAAACATTTAGATCCATCTGTTTACTTTCCAGCTAGCATAAAGAAGAAGAAAATACCTACAGTTTTTAGCGTTCTGTTCATCCCAAGCTAATAGTTTTTGTCTGTTGCTTTCTTCTTTATTTTTGAATAGTATTCATTTTGTGTGTGATTGCAACCATTTATGTGTCATTCAGGTGGGTGAGTTTCATCTCGGTAATTGTTTAAGTCACCTGTATTACACTTTCCCTTAATTAAGGATTTAATTTCTGAATCAGTCACTCAGTTAGCAATATTCATTCATTTAATAATATTTATTGTGTGGTAGATACTCAACTGGGTCCTAGTGATAAAGAGTAAATAAAAAAAACCACAATCTCTGCCTGTGTGAATCTTTGAAGGAATCAAATTATGGACTGAGGTTGAAAATAGAAGATGTTCCCTCCTTAGGCAGGCAGGGCAGGGCAGCAAAACGTCTCTCTAAAGAGGAAGTATTTAAGCTAAAATTTAAAGAAAGAAAAACGATTTATCAATTAAAAGATGGAGAGAACAAGAGGAATATCATTCCAGGAAGCGAGGAGAGCATGCTCAAAAGTCCTGAGGTAAAGAAAAAATGGAATATTCAAGAAACTCAAAGAAGATTGTGATAGTTAGAGCTTGGTAACCTTGTGAGAATATGGTACCAAGGGACGTTGGAAAAACAGGCAAGGCTTAGGTCATAAAGGGCTTTTAGAAATAGTTAGGCATTTCATTTTTAAGATGGGGAATAAGGATATTCAATTAAATTAATCTTAAATATTTAAGAAGATTAACTCTTTTAGAGCATTAATTTTTCTTTACATGGAGAATGGAAAATGATTTGGAAGGAGCAACAGTGGAAGAGGAGAGACATAGCAGGATGTTTGGTTGTGGCAGGACGGGCTCTCACCCAAAATCCATTTAGATGTTGACACTGATGACACCACACACACACCAAAAGGGTATGGAAGATTTATTACTCACACAATGAGGCTTTCAGAGAGAACAGTGTGGATCCCAAGCAGCTCTGAAAATGGGTTGAGAGAAAAATGAAAGGGGACTGGCTAGTCAGTTTTATGCTGGGTAAGTGATACAGCCAGGGCGAGGATTCCTGTGTGTTGTTCGAACTTGTCCCCAGTGCCAAAGGAGGAGGACGAGGTAGAAGAGAAGGAACTTGGTCTGCCTTCTTTACCTACGGTAACAAATCTCATAGCTATGGACTCACGGGGCATGGCCCACTGGAAAACGTTAGTATCACCTATGTAATTATGTGTTCAAATGCAGGTGTTTCAGGACCAAAATGGTTTTCTTAGGGTGATACCACATATATTCCACAGAGGCCTCATATGTGAAATCTTGGTCAAGGCACATAGCAATAGAATATATGGCAAGGAAGGAGCTGTAAAACTGTATTGAAAATCCAAAACTTCTTTACTTTTGCTTGTCTTGCAGTCAATTGTATCATTTGGATTATTAGTAAAGTTTGATTCTGGGTAAGATCCCTGATTCTTGTCAGTCTGATTTGACCATTCAGTTTATTACTCTATCTCAACTACAATATAACATAGGTAGGTAAAGGAATGGCAAAACATATTAGGTTGGAAGAATTCAGAGAAGATGGGCCATTTCTGGCAGAGGAACAAAAAGATAACTGCATATTTGGGTATTTGCAGAGAGTTGACATTATTTGTGTACAGAACAAATATTGGAATGGAGGAGAAGTTAGGGGTCCCTTATGATGAGAAGCCTCATCTTTATGATGTAATTGATGAGTGACACTACAAAATTGTAAGAAGAGGAATAAGAATATCTGTTTTATTGAAAGGGAACTTTTAGAAGCAGGAACTTAAATATTAAACTTTATAATTTTCAACATATTACAAAATGGCTTCCACCTCTTCCCCATTACCTTCACAAATGAGAATCCAGTTTTAAAAATTCAGGAAATTATCATTAGCTAACCAGAATTAGTTTGGAATGAAAATGATTTTCTTAAATTTTGACTAATTATATATATATATATATATATATATATATATATGTTAACTGTGTCCACCTAGAAATGTTTTTAAAAGACTGGTTTGGCTCCAACCCAAGCTCGATAAAGTTTAATCAAAGGTAGGGGCTTGGGGGAACCTTCAAGATGGCGAAGGAGTAAGACATGGAGATCATCTTCCTCCCTACAAATACAACAAAAATACATCTACGTGTGGAACAACTCCTACAGAACACCTACTGAATGCTGGCACAAGACCTCAGACTTCCCAAAAGGCAATAAAATCCCCACGTACATGGGTAGGGCAAAAGAAAAAACAGACAAAAGAATAGGGACGGGACCTGCAACTCTGGAGGGAGCTGTGAAGGAGAAAAAGTTTCCACACACTAGGAAGCCCCTTTACTGGCTGAGACAGGAGGCGGGAGGGGGTGGGGAGCTTCGGAGCCACGGAGCAGAGCGCAGCAACAGGGGTGCAGAGGGCAAAGCAGAGAGATTCCCACACAGAGGATTGGTGCCGACCAGCACTCACCAGCCTGAGAGGCTTGTCTGCTCACCTGCCAGGGTGGGTGGGAGCTGGGAGCTGAGGCTCGGGCTTTGGAGGTCAAATCCCAGGGAGAGGACTGAGGTTGGCTGTGTGAACACAGCCTGAAGAGGGCTAGTGCACCACAGCTAGCCGGGAGGGAGTCCGGGGACCTGCCTAAGAGGCAAGAGACCATTGTTTCTGGGTGTGCGTGGAGAGGGGATTCAGAGCACCACCTAAACGAGCTTCACATGTGGGTATGAGCCGGGGCTATCAGCTTGGACCCCACAAACGGGCATGAAATGCTAACGCTGCTACTGCAGTCACCAAAAATCCTGTATGCAAGCACAGGTCACTATCCACACCTCCCCCCACCAGGAACCTGTGCAGCCCACCACTGCCAGAGCCCCATGATCCAGGGACAACTTCCCCAGGAGAACACACAGCATGCCCCTGGCTGTTGCAACGTCATGCTGGCCTCTGTCACCAGCGGCTCGCCCCAAATTCCAATTATACTACTGTACCCCTCTTGCCCCCCAGCCTGAGTGAGCCAGAGCCACCTAAACAGCCACTGCTCTAACCGCCTCCTGTCTGAGTGGGGAACAGATGCGTGATGGAGACCTACACACAGAGCGGGCAGACAGAACCAAAGCTGAACCCTGGGAGCTGTGCAAGAAAAGAAGAGAAAGAGAAATTTCTCTGTGCAGCCTCAGGAGCAGTGGATTAAATACCCACAATCAACTTGATGTACCATGCATCTGTGGAATACCTGAATAGACAACGAATCATCCCAAATTGTGGCAGCAGACTTTGTAAGCAACTGTAGATTTGGGCTTTGCTGTCTGCAACTGATTTTTTCCTGATTTTTATCTTTATCTTACTTTAGTGTTTAGCGCTTGTTATCATTCGTGGATTTATTTATTGGTTTGTTTGCTCTCTTTATTATTATTTTTTTTTTTTAATTTTTGTATTTTAATAATTTTTTCTTTTTTAATCTATTATTTTTTCTTTCATTTTTTTCTTCCTTTTCTTCTGATCCATGTGGCTGACAGGGTCTTGGTGCTCTGGCCTGGTGTCAGGCCTGAGCCTCTGAGGTGAGAGAGCTGAGCTCAGGATACTGGACCACCAGAGACCTCCCAGCCCCATGTAATATCAGTCAGTAAGAGCTCTCCCAGAGATCTCCACCACAACACTAAGAGCCAGCTGCACTCAACTACCAACAAATTCCAGTGCTGGACACTCCATGCCAAACAATTAGCAAAGAGGAACAAAACCACACACATTATCAGAAAGGCTGCCTAAAATCATACTAAGTTTACAGACACCCAAAAACACACCACCGGACACAGTCCTGCCCACCAGAAAGACAAGATCCAGCCCCACCAATCAGAACACAAGCACCAGTCTCCTCCACCATGAAGCCTACACAACCCCCTGAACAAACCTCACCCACTGCAGGCAGACACCAAAACAATGGGAACTAGGAACCTGCAGTCTGTGAAAAGGAGACCCGAAACACAGTAACTTAAGCAAGATGAGAAGACAGAGAAATATGCAGCAGATGAAGGAGCAAGGTAAAAAAAACACAAAACCAAAGAAATGAAGAGGAACTGGGCAGTCTACCTGAAAAAGAATTCAGAATAATGATAGTAAAGATGATCCAAAATCTTGGAAATAGAATGGAGAAAATACAAGAAACGTTTAACAGGGACCTAGAAGAACTAAAGAGCAAACAATAATGAACAACACAATAAACGAAATTAAAAACTCTTTAGAAGGAATTAATAGCAGAATAACAGAGGCAGAAGAACAGATAAGTGACCTGGAAGATAAAATGGTGGAAATAACCACAGCACAGCAGAACAAAGAAAAAAGAATGAAAAGAATTGAGGGCAGTCTCAGAGACCTCTGGGACAGCATTAAACACACCAACATTTGAATTATAGGGGTCCCAGAAGAAGAAGAGAAAAAGAAAGGGACTGAGAAAATATTTGAAGAGATTATAGTTGAAAACTTCCTTAATATGGGAAAGGAAATAGTCAATCAAGTCTAGGAAGCACGGAGATGCTCATACAGGATAAATCCAAGGAGAAACACGCCAAGACACATATTAATCAAAATATCAAAAATTAAACACAAAGAAAAAATATTAAAAGCAGCAAGGGAAAAGCAACAAATAACATACAAGGGACTCCCTATAAGGTTAACAGCTGATCTTTCAGCAGAGTGTCTGTAAGCCAGAAGGGAGTGACAGGAAATATCTAAAGTGATGAAAGGGAAAAACTTACAACCAAGATTACTCTACCCAGCAAGGATCTCATTCAGATTCGATGGAGAAATTAAAACCTTTGCAGACAAGCAAACGTTAAGAGATTCAGCAAAACCAACCCAGCTTTACAACAAATGCCAAAGGAACTTCTCTAGGCAGGAAACACAAGAGAAGGAAAAGACCTACAATAACAAACCCCCCAAAATTAAGAAAATAGTAATAGGAACATACATATCAATAATTACCTTAAATGTAAGTGGATTAAATGCTCCAACCAAAAGACACAGACTGGCTGAATGGATACAAAAACAAGACCCATATATATGCTGTCTACAAGAGACCCACTTCAGACCTAGGGACACATACAGACTGAAAGTGAGGGGATGGAAGAAGATATTCCATGCAAATGGAAATCAAAAGAAAGCTGCAGTAGCAATTCTCATATCAGACAAAATAGACTTTAAAATAAAGACTATTACAGGAGACAAAGAAGGACACTACATAATGATCAAGGGATCAATGCAAGAAGAAGATATAACAATTGTAAATAATTATGCACCCAACATAGGAGCACCTCAATACATAAGGCAAATACTAACAGCCATAAAACGGGAAATCAACAGTAACACATTCATAGTAGGGGACTTTAACACCCCACTTTCACCAATGGACAGATCATCGAAAATGAAAATAAATAAGGAAATGCAAACTTTAAATGACACATTAAACAAGATGGACTTAATCGATATTTATAGGACATTCCATCCAAAAACAGAATACACTTTTTTCTCAAGTGCTCATGGAACATTCTCCAGGATAGACTATATCTTGGGTCACAATTCAAGCCTTGGTAAATGTAAGAAAATTGAAATTTTATCATGTATGTATTGCAACAACAGCGCTATGAGACTAGACATCAGTTAAAAGAAAAAAATACAAATACATGGAGGATAAACAATATGCTACTAAATAACCAAGAGATCACTGCAGAAATCCAGAGGAACTCAAAAAATACAAAGAAACAAATGGCAATGAAAACACAACAGCCTAAAACATATGGGATGCAGCAAAAGTAGTTCTAAGTGGGAAGTTTGTAGCCATACAATCCTACCTCAAGAAACAAGAAAAATCTCAAATAAACAACCTAACCTTACGCCTAAAGCAATTAGAGAAAGAAGAAAAAAAAAACCCAAAGTTAGTAGAAGGAAAGATATCATAAAGCTCAGATCAGAAATCAATGAAAAAGAAATGAAGGAAACAATAGCAAGGATCAATAAATTAAAAGCTGCTTCTTTTGAGAAGATAAAAAAATTGATAAAACATTAGCTAGACTCATCAAGAAAAAAAGGGAGAAGACTCAAATCAATAGAATTAGAAATGAAAAAGGAGAAGTAACAACTGACACTGCAGAAATACAAGGAATCATGAGAGATTACTACAAGCAACTATATACCAAAAAAACTGACAACCTGGAAGAAATGGACAAATTCTTAGAAAACCACAACCTTCTAAGACTGAACCAGGAAGAAATAGAAAATATAAACAGACCAATCACAAGCAATGAAATTGAGACTGTGATTAAAAATCTTCCAACAATCAAAAGCCCAGGACCAGATGGCTTCACAGGCAAATTCTATCCAACATTTAGAGAAGAACTAACACCTATCCTTCTCAAACTCTTCCAAAATATAGCAGAGGGAGGAACACCCCCAAACTCATTCTATGAGGCCACCATCACCCTGATACCAAAACCAGACAAAACTGTCACAAAAAAAGAAAACTACAGGCCAGTATCACTGATGGACATAGATGCAAAAATCCTCAACAAAACACTAGCCAACAGAATAAAACAACACAGTAAAAGGATCATACACCATGATTAAGTGGGGTTTATCCCAGGAATGCAAGGATTCTTCAATATACGCAAATCAATCAATGTGATACACCATATTAACAAATTGAAGAATAAAAACTATATGATAATCTCAACAGATGCAGAGAAAGCTTTGGACAAAATTCAACACTAATTTATGATAAAAACTCTCAAGAATGTAGGCATAGAAAGAACCTACCTCAACATAATAAAGGCCATATATGACAAACCCACAGCCAACTTCGTTCTCAATGGTGAAAAACTGAAACCATTTCCTCTAAGATCAGGAACAAGACAAGGATACCCACTCTCACCACTCTTATTCAACATAGTTTTGGAAGTTTTAGCCACAGAAATCAGAGAAGAAAAAGCAATAAAAGGAATCCAAATCAGAAAAGAAGTAAAACTGTCACTGTTTGCAGATGACATGATACGATACATACAGAATCTTAAAGATGCTACCAGAAAACTACTAGAGCTAATCAATGAATTTGATAGAGTAGCAGGATACAAAATTAATGCACAGAAATTGGAATAATCCTACCAAAGGAGACAAAAGACCTGTATGCAGAAACTATAAGACACTGATGAAAATAATTAAAGATGATGCAAACATATCGAGAGATATACCATGTTCTTGGATTGGAAGAATCAACATTGTGAAAATGACTCTATTACTCAAAGCAATCTACAGATTCAGGGCAATCCCTATCGAACTACCAATGGCATTTTTCACAGAACTAGAACAAAAAATTTCACAGTTTGTATGGAAACACAAAAGACACCGAATAGCCAAAAGAATCTTGAGAAAGTAAAACAGAGCAGGAGGAATCGGGCTCCCTGGCCTTAGACTGTACTAAAAAGCTACAGTAATCAAGACAGTATGATCCTGGCACAAACACAGAAATATAGATCAATGGAAGAGGATAGAAAGCCCAGAGATAAACCGACGTACATAGGCCACCTTATCTTTGATAAAGGAGGCAAGAATATACAATGGAAAAAAGACAGCTTCTTCAATAAGTGGTGCTGGGAAAACTGGACAGCTACATGTAAAAGAATGAAATTAGGGCTTCCCTGGTGGTGCAGTGGTTCAGAGTCCGCCTGCCGATGCAGGGGACACGGGTTCGTGCCCGGGTCCGGGAAGATCCCACGTGCCGCGGAGCGGCTGGGCCCGTGAGCCATGGCCGCTGAGCCTGCGCGTCCGGAGCCTGTGCTCCGCAACGGGAGAGGCCACAGCAGTGAGAGGCCCGCATACCGCAAAAAAAAAAAAAAA
>NW_020838016.1:12107886-12146136 GCF_003676395.1 Aethalodelphis obliquidens | reverse complement strand
AAAAAAAAAAAAAAAAAAAAAAAAAAAAAGAATGAAATTAGAACATTTCCTAACACTGTTCAGAAAAATAAACTCAAAATGGATTAAAGACCTAAATGTAAGGCCAGACACTTTAAAACTCTTAGAGGAAAACATAGGCAGAACAGTCTGACATAAATCACAGCAAATCCTTTTTGACCCACCTCCTAGAGAAATGGAAATAAAAACAAAAATGAACAAATGAGACCCAATGCAACTTAAAAGCTTTTGCATAGCAAAGGATGCCATAAACAAGACAAAAAGACAACCCTCAGAATGGGAGAAAATTTTTTCAAACGAAGCAAAGGACAAAGCATCAATCTCCAAAATATACAAGCAGCTCATGCAGCTCAAAAGAAAAAAGCAAACAACCCAATCCAAAAATGGGCAGAAGACCTAAACAGACATTTCTCCAAAGAAGATATACAGATTGCCAACAAACACATGAAAGGATGCTCAATGTCACTAATCATTAGAGAAATGCAAATCAAAAGTACCATGAGGTGTCACCTCACACCAGTCAGAATGGCCATCAACAAAAAATCTACAAACAATAAATGCTGGAGAGGGTGTGGAGAAAAGGGAACCCTCTTGCACAGTTGGTGGCAATGTAAATTGATACAGCCACTATGGAGAACAGTATGGAGGTTCCTTAAAAAACTAAAAATAGAACTACCATATGAGCCAGCAACCCCACTGCTGGGCATACACCCTGAGAAAACCATAAGTCAAAAAGAGTCATGTACCACAATGTTCACTGCAGCTCTCTTTACAACAGCCAGGACATGGAAGGAACCTAAGTGTCCACTGACAGATGAATGGATAAAGAAGATGTGGCACATACATACAGTGGAATATTACTCAGACATGAAAATAAACGAAATTGAGTTTTTTGTAGTGAGTTAGATGGACCTAGAGTCTGTCATATAGAGTGAAGTAAGTCAGAAAGAGAAAAACAAATACCGTATGCTAACACATATATATGGAATCTAAAAAAAAAAAAAAAGGTTCTGATGAATCTAGGGGCAGAACAGGAATAAGGACACAGATGTAGAGAATGGACTTGAGGACACAAGTCTTTTGAGAATGGACTTGAGGACACAAGTCCCCCCCTGAGGGGGAAGGGAAAGCTGGGACATAGTGGAAGAGTAGCATTGACATATATACACTACCAAATTGAAAATAGATAAGTAGTTGGAAGCAGGTGCATAGCGCGGGGAGATCAGCTTAGTGCCCGTGACCACTTAGAGGGGTGGGATAGGAAGAGTAGGAGGGAGATGCAAGAGGGAGGGTATATGGGGATATATTTATGCATATAGCTGACTCACTTCATTATACAGCAGAAACTAACACAACACTTAAAGCAATTATACTCCAATAAAGATGTCAAAAAAAAAAAAACAGGTAGGGGCTTGTCACATACTCCCCAGGTGCCTGCTATATAAAGGCAGGTTTAGAATGACTGAAACACAACATTTTATAATTGTTATAGATGTATAGGATTTAAAAAATCTTATATGTACAGATTTTTAAAAGTAGAATACTTTTTAATACATTATTAGATAAGATCAACCATTTGTGCCTTTCCCAGTAATTATTAAAACAATGAAACTTCTCAGCCAGGCCAAGTTCAAAAGTATACAGTTATAATTTCATAAAAAGGCAAGTTAATTATATATGAAATATTATAATTTCAATAGTTAAATAAAATAATAAGACAATCATCTAAGTTATTATTTGTTTTCCTACAAGAGAATACATATTATCTTGTTTGCTTCTGTTATTTTCTTTCTTTCCTAGAGTTGGTCTATTTCTGCCTAAATTGCTTATAAGCTAATTCAAAGAGGGCAGGTTAAAGGATTACTTCATGCAGTCATAAAAGAAAGAAAGGCTAATTTGAGCCCTGAAGATGTTTATATCTACTATGTAATGTGAGAATTAATCCTATTATTTGATAAAATTTGATCTACTCAAATTACTCAGGTAAGAGTAAGAAGTGTTAATGGGGCAATTACATTTATAATTTCTCCAGGAGAAGGTGTAAATCTTGCTTTGTGTGTGTGTGTGTTTGTGTGTGTTTTAATGGAAGTGTCTAGATTTTAATAGCATTTAATTTTTTTCTATTTTATTAAGGCACATTGAGTAACGATACTGACCATAAAGGCTTTCTTTAAAATAGCTTAAGCCCATTGGAACTGGTTTAAGAAACACTCTAAAGACTTATGCTAAGTATAACAGGATAGCCCCCATAGAGTCCCAATCTCTAATTCTCAACCCTGTGACTATGTTTCCTGTAATGGTGCACAGGACTTTGCAGAGGTAATTAAGTTTAAGTCTGAGATAAAGGGATTAGCTAGAGTGAAGTCCAATGTAATCAACTTGAATCCTTAAAAGTGGAAAATCTTTCCTATCCGTGATCAGAAAGAGACCTGATGATAGAAAGTGTCTCATCGTGATGCTACTCGTACATTGCTGGTTTAGCAGCTGGAGGAAGCTGGGCAGTGGTCACAAGCCAAGGAATGCAGGAGGACTTTAGAAGATGAAGGAGTAGGCGAGATATTTTCCCTAGAGCTTCCCCAAGGAACACAGGCCTGCTGACAGCATGATTTCAGCCCAGCGACCTTGTGTCAGACAACTCAACTACTCAACTATAAGACAACAAATTCATGTTGTTCTAAGCCACTAAATTTGTGGTAATTTGTTGGAGCATCAATAGAAAACTAATATACTATGTAAGAGGAAGATTAAAATTAATCAGTTTACTATTGTCTCTTTGCTCTTAGCATTTAAAAGCAGTGCATATTCAAGTATTTTTGTATAATTAGTAGACATGTAGAAAGTGTTTATAAACAAGCACAGGTTTTGTGAATTGTGTTTAATGGTTTCTTCTTTAAAGTTCTCAAAAACATTAGAATAGACAAAATGGAATTGTAAGAAGGCTTACACTCTTGTAAATCAGGCCTCACTAAAGCTTTTAACAGTAAAATGCACATGAATATTTTCTTAGCAGTGCTATAAAGAAGGTGTCTCTCACTCTCCTACAAATCAAATTTCAAGTCCAAGAATCATTAACACCTAGTTAAAATCCCTTAAATTGTCACTGAAACCTACTTTACTCTGAAGCATCTATTTGGCCTGCGTCTAAACTCCAGGCAAGTACTCCTCATATGGTGAGGACTTTTTTCATCTCATAAACTTTTTTTATGTAAGTCTAAAACAGCAAATTAAATAAAATTTTATGTTCTGACTTTGTAAGGAGCACAGAAAACCAAGAAGAAGGTTGAGTCAGTCTTCCCAGAGAAAGTCTTTTCTTCCTTCTTTACTCACAGGTTACTGTTTCTAATTTTTTTACCATCTTTATGGTTTTTCTTCTCTTTCTGATTCTCTTCTTGGTCAAATGATAATTATCTTTTGATTACAGTTATTCTGTTAAACATAAAATTGAATATGTATCCAACACACATTGTGTGTCCATTATATATAAGGTTCTATTTTAAGCACTGGGACAAATAGATACTTTAAGAAAAAAGGAAAAAATTCCTTCCACCATGAAACTTGCATCTTAATGATTAGAAATAGACTACATGCCAATACTTAAGTGCAACTTCTATTTAAGATGGGATGAAAGCTATGGAGAAAAAATAAAGAGAAGGACTAGGGAATGCTGGTGGGAGGAGCGCTTGGAATTCTGAATATGATGATCAGGGAAGTTCCCAATGAGAAGGTGACATCTGAGCAAAGAAGTAAAAGAGATGAGAGAGGGATCTATGCAAGAGGCTGAGGTGTGGATGTTTCTGGAGACCTACAGGAGCATCAAAGAGCCAGGGTGGCTCAAGCAGAAGGAGAGGGGAAAAGAGTGGGAACCGGTGCTGATTGATCATGAAAGCCACACAACTGAAGCTTCAGAACTATCACTTTATGGACCCTTCCAGGACCATAAGGGACTCTAGAAAATTCTTCTCAGTATTAAACACTTTATGATGTTTATACAATTCATCAGCTTTTTTAAATTAGTAAATTGTGATTTATGATCTCATTCTGAAGAGACATATTCCCTTTTATATCTAAATTTGTATCTGTAATTGATTATACTGATACTTAAAGAAAATATTCAGTTCATTCAAAACCTGGGAACTCCTGCCTAGGAGGTGATAGCTAAGAGATGGGGAAGGTTAGGGGAGATAGAGGGGAGAGATGAAGAGGCAGGTATATATTTACATTTAAATGCTCTACGTAATGCATCTCATATTGGTTAATGAGTTCTGTGCTCATCCAATCAGGAGAAAATGATAAAATGACAATGATGGTAAATGTGGTGCCATGCAAAGTAAGGGAGCAGATGGGGTTTTCAATTACAATTTGGAATTAGAAAGTATAATCTCTTATTCACGGAATCTTATAAATCCTTTAAAGAAATTGATAGGAATACCAGTAGAACCAATTTAGTCATCCTCGCAGGCACTGAGAGTAATAAAATGAAAACAATAAATGGTGCTGATTGCAACCCAGAAAATCAGCAAACCTAAATCTTAAGCCAGTGGTAGAAGAACTGAAAAATGTGTTTGATGGTTTTATGTATGTGTTTCTTTTCTTAAAGAGTCAGCAAGCAGCTGTTTTATTATACAGAAAGCAGCCATATCCCAAATTCAACAAGAAAGTCAGCAAAAATAAATTTGAGTTGATTTTCATGACTAAGTGCACACAAATCAAATGTTCTGCATTCTACAACTAACAGTAGCTGGAATGCAAAAACAATACATAACTTTGGGGACTTGGCCAGCTTATCTTCTGAGGTTTTCAAATGTGCTTTCTTTTGCTTTAAATTCTATTTTCTTCACTTGATTAAAAAAAAAGGAATAGAAAATATATACACTGCCAAATGATACTAAGTGAGACCATTCCGAAATTTTCAGTGTTATCAAACATAGGAAAGAATATTGTCAGCAATGCAGTACAAGCTCTGCCAAGATTAAAATCTCTGCTTTTTATTTCACAGAGAAATAGTATAACATAGATCATTTTCTGGACTTTTATATTAAGTAAGGGAGTAAATCTCTTTCTCTTTGTGTGTGTGTATATATATATATACACATATATATGTAATATGTATCTATTGAGATGACTTACCTTTACTAATTTTCTCAAATATAATGTAAAAAAAATAGGCTTTTAAATCTACTAAATGTTATAAAAACATGAATACAAAAAATAGAATTTGACTTCCTGTAAATCTATAATTATTTCAAGATGAAAAAATACATGTTTAATTGAAAAAACATCAAGGAGGTCTCTTCTTCTGTATATTCTGGGATAATTTAAATTAAAAAATGATTTATTGTTTTTAGTCTAGAGATATTCTACTTGTGTTAATTTTGGTAATTCATATTTCTATAGAGAAATTATGGTCTTCATTTAAAGATGTAAATATAGTCCCATATATTTTTAATTTTTACTTTTTTCAATTAGATTATTGGTTTATTATAAAAGAATGTAACTCAGGAACAGCCAGGTGGAAGAGATGCAGAGGCCAAGGCCTGCGGGAAGGGGTTCAGAGCTTCCACGTCTTCTCAGAGTGCTCCCCTCTCTCCTCTTCTCCATGTGTTCACCAACCCAGAAGTTCTCCAAACCCCGTCCTTTAGGGTTTTTATGGAGACTTCATTACATAGGCATGGTTGATTAAATCATTGGCCATTGGTGACTGAACCCAATATCTAGTTCCTCTCCCCTCCCTAGAGGTCAGCAGGCTGAGACCAAAAGTTCCAGCCATCCATTCAGGAGGTTTAATGGTGATGAAATGAAGAGACGGTGGCTAGCCTTTGAAGCAATCTCTGCTGCCTACTTGATATTAACGTACATCTCCAACTTTCACATAAGGGACCATAAGGGACCCTAGATCTTCTTCCTCTGTCAGTTAATCTCTTTGTGGACCGGATAGTCCTATATATTTTTAAATGGAATGAGTTATTTTCCTTTTTGGGAAGAGAGGATATAAATTATCCTCAGAGAGTTTAATTCAGTCTTCAGATCTTTAACCATACATTCTATAATATAAAACACGGTAGGAATTAAATAAAGGTAAACAACCAGTAATGCCAAAGAAAGATAGGACAAAATATGGCACCTGTACTCTTAACAACAGAATCCAAATGTGCATTAACTTTAATTTGACAGTTACTGAAATATATTCATGTGTGCATGCTCTTTTAAAGTGGTCACAAAAGAACTTTTCTATTTAGCAAGTGGAAATTGTGTTATAGTTCAGTATTTTGTATAGTTTTAAGGAGAGGAAAAAATTTCAAGTAATATATTGATGAAAAAAATAGCAACTTTGGGCTTCCCTGGTGGCGCAGTGGTTGAGAGTCCGCCTGCCGATACAGCGGACGCAGGTTCGTGCCCCGGTCCAGGAGGATCCCATGTGCCGTGGAGCGGCTGGGCCCGTGAGCCATGGCCGCTGAGCCTGCGCGTCCGGAGCCTGTGCTCTGCAACGGGAGAGGCCACAGCAAGTGAGAGGCCCGCGTACCGCAAAAAAAAAAAAAGCAACTTTGTAATAAGACAATGCAGCATGTCAATAGAAAGGAAAAATCTCCAAAAAAATCATCCATATTTAGAGTTTCAGTGGAAATTAACTTTAGCCCTCTTCAGCTCTATATTCTCAGCACAGATTTAAACGCTTCTTTACCCCCAGTGGGAATATTGATGGCTGCTCCCTACTGATACATGAGCCAATTCTGGTGGGGAGTTGGGGAGGGATCTTAGTCTACTCAAATATAAAACTATATGACCAACTTCTGAAAGAAACAAGGAAAACAAGAGTCCCTGATAAGGATTTTGTTCTCAATAAAAATGTGCTGAATGAAAAAAATGATTTGATGGATAAAACAAACCTTATGAATATGAATGTAATGTGTATGTTATCATAAATTATGTTAATTTCAGAATGTATCTTTAAACAAGTTCACTAAAAGGGAAAGTTTTTGAATTGACACAATGAAAACAAAACTTATTTAATGGAGTCAGATACATTTTGAGCAGTGAAATATAAAGCCATATATATATATATATATATATATATATATATATATATATATAATATTTCACACAATGACTTTACAAATAATAAACATCTTTACTCTGCCCTGGTATGGGAGGCCATGCATCCTAGTTTTCTGTTTAACAGTTGTGTGAAAAGTAAAGTTGTCAACCACTTTGTCCATAGGTGCATGATTTATTAAGTTGAAATCTAGAATTAGCTTGGTTCAAATTAGATCAGACAGCAATACTGATAAACACTGGAAATTATTATAATCTGGCATGATATTTAATGTGTTATGGTATTCCAACTTGTGACCTCTCAGACTTAAAGGAATTGGAAGTAAGCCAGAAAAAACAACTAAGGAAGCAAAAACCCTCTGTCTCTATTATTATAGGCTTTTAGAATCGATACTCCATTTCAAGTAATGTTTATCAGAAACTGAAACTGGATTACTTATTATGTATGTACATAACTAAGATAAAATTGCGATTACAATTATATTTTCAGTTCGAGAATTTAACAGTTTGATGGGTCTAAATATTAATATAAACTGCTTCATTTCTTTCAGTTTGTTAAAAATGTGTGATTGGTTTATTTCTAGGTGCAAGCAAGACACAAGACTCTACTTTTCAAATTACATTTCAATTTGAATTAAAGCCTTCATACTTATTGGAATAGTCTGAGCCTCTTGGCCACAGGCCAGTTTTCTTTGTTGTGTTTTAAATCATCATTATGGGAAATAGGCTATGGAAATAGAATAAATTGAGGAGGTAGGTAGTGGGTTTTTTTTTTCTTTTCCCAGTACTGTATTGTGTACCTGAAAGTTGCTGAGTAGATTTTATAATTTTTTTTAATTTATTTATTTTATTTTAATTTATTTATTTATTTTGGCTGCGTTGGGTCTTCGCTGCAGTGCACAGGCTTCTCACTGTGGTGGCTTCTCTTGTTGTGGAGCACAGGCTCCAGGCAAGCAGGCTTCAGTAGTTGTGGCACATGGGCTAAGTAGTTGTGGCTTCGGTTTCCAGTGCAGGCTCAGTAGTTGTGGCGCACTGGCTTAGTTGCTCCACGGCATGTGGGATCTTCCTGGACCAGGGCTCGAACCCGTGTCCTCTGCATTGGCAGGCGGATTCCTAACCACTGTGCCACCAGGGAAGTATACATTTTTCTTAGTATGCCTTTTATATTTTAAAAGTAACATATGCTCATAAAATCAAAGTGATACAGAAGTTCGTAAAGAAGTCAAGAACAGCACTCTTACAACTCACCCAATCCCATACCTGTCACCACAGTGCCATATTGTTAGCAGTTTGGAATGAATCCTTCTTGTCATTTAGCTAAGCATTTGGAAGCCTCCATAGGTGTGTTTGGTTTTGATTTAATAAAGGAAACCCTATTGTATAAATTTAGTGCAATTTTTTTCAAGTAGAATAATAAATGTATCAGGGAATTAATTAAATGGAAGGAATGCTCTTGGTACAGTTTCTTGTAAAGAGTTAGCAATCAACGTTGTTATTTCTTATTTTGGTGATATGATCATTATTATCATTATAATCAGCATGGTCATTTTCATTGCAGATCTTTCAATATCAGAACATATGCATATACTTGCACTTTGACTCTTCTACCAACAGTGTCTGATTCATGCATAAATCATCAGTACTGGAAATTATCCATCTTATTTAAATGTGCATCAGAATAATTGGTAGTCTGGTTAGTTTTGCATTCTTTACTATTTTATTTATTTATTTAAAAAATTTTATTTTATATTGGAGCATAGCTGATTTACAATGTTTTAGTTTCAGGTGTATAACAAAGTGATTCTGTTATGCATATACATATATCTATTCTTTTTCAAATGTTTTGCATTCTTAATGATCATTTTTTTTTTACTGTATTTTTCTTCCATGTCTAGCCCTTTCTATTTGTTGATCATATTGTTAGTCTATTTTTAAAATCTTTTCTCCCTCATTGGTTTGTCCTCTCTTCATTCCCTTCTCTTTCTTTCTAATTTTCCTGTATCCTGAGTAAGGTGTGAGGGAGCCACATTTTGAATATATTTTACTGATACATTAAAGAAAACTGTCAAAATAAGGAATTTTATAATACATGGGCCAGGCTCACCACAGTGATTGACCTTAACATGATAAAAAAAGAGACATATTATGCCTACCAGTGACACGCAATAGAGGTACACACCACAGCGTAGGCAATGTTCTTGCCAAAACTGAACTTACGCATAATGAAGCCTCTAAATTTAACTACCAGTTTATAGGAAATGCAAGGAACAGATGAACATATTAAATGGTGATTCATGAAGCAAAATCCATAATCAGGAAAGTCTATGGGGTCAATGACCTGATTACTTCAGAAAATGTTATAGATATTAAATTATTTAAGCAATATAGCAATCAAATGTAAGGGATTTTTTTATCTTGATTTAAACAAACTAGATGTAAAATACCAAAAATGTGTGAGGCATTTGATACAATATGAAAAATGACTCAATATGAAGTGACACTAGGTGTGATAATGGTTTCATAACAAGATTTAAAATATTATCTCTTAAAGGTACGTATTAATAAATACTGACTTATTATGGATAAAATGACACAAGGTCTGGGATTTGCCCTGGATCTGGAGGAGATGAGGGCATTGGTGAGAGCTGAGTAATTGAGAATGCTATATATAAATGATTGTTCACATATCAAGAGTTGTTGAAGCTGGGTGATGAGTACCAAGAAATCCATTGCACTATTGGTTATTTTTGGTAGAAATTTTAGAATAAAAATTTAACAAACAAATCACTACAAAAAATCTGGATTATTTGGAGGATAATATGGATTCACCATATGAAAACTAAAAATGAATGTCACTTTATGCCTATATATAAAAATTTTACACAGGATAATGACTTAAATGCCAAAGGTAAAATTATCGATATAGATAAGAATATAAAGAGGAATGTTCTTATTACATAGGTAAGGAACATTCTAAAACAACCACACAGTAAAAACTAAAAGAAGGAAAAACAATGATGGGCTTATATAGTATATCTAATTAAAGGATTTCAGTTTAATTAAGAACACTTCGAACAAAATTAAAAGATAAATGATTGTGTGGTAATATTTGTAATGCATAAAACTGACAAGCGTATAAAAGAATATAAAAATAATTTGTGCAAATCAATAAAGAAAATATAATGAAATCCATTATAAAATTAACAAATGCTATTAGGAAGTTTATAGATGAAAAACCTGAGTGAAGCAAGTGATATAAATTAGAATAAATAAGAGATATCACTTTATATTAGATTAGACAAAATTTTAATAATTTTGAGGAGAATGTAAAAGTCATTCAGCAGGGCTGAAAGGAGTATATGTTAAAAAGTGTGCCTGTAAAATGCATGTCTTACAATATATGGGCTTTCGTTGAGTCTTTAAGGATGGGCAGGATTTGAATGGAAACAGTTTGTAATTTTAGGCACTAAGAATAACTGACAAGTTCACAGAAGTGAAATTAATATATGTTTATGTGAGGAAGGGGGTTAGTGATATGACTGGGCTTGATTTACCAAATGATTTATAGCCCTGAGCGGAATATGAGAATATGGTGGAGAAGAGATTCTGGGGGAGAAAAAGAGCCAAGGGCATAATCTCTACTTGGTAATATATATCTAATGAATAAGAGCAGATAAATCAATTTAAAATGGCAGGCAAGCTGATAAAGCATGTCTGTCTGGTCTGGTCCACATCCCAAGAGCAGGAAAAGTCTTAACAAGCAAAGATGTTACCTTGACAGTGAATTGACCCTAGATAACCTCTCGCACCAATTACTTTATAGGGCCATAGAGGTATGCAGGCTTTTTTTTTCCAAATATTTGATGAACAGTCAGCATGTTATGTGAGCTAAGTATTGCATTTTACTTTTTTGCAGACAAACACAAGTAAAGTTTTTCTATCATGCCAATATGTTGAATTTTCATTTTTTTAGACTTCAGAAGCATTCTCATGTATTTGTTTCAACCTTATAATGCTTATAATGCTGTACATGCATTTGCAGCCATTCAGTTGAACACCTTCATTTTTACACAAGAGGAAGCTGATTCTCAGATAGATTAGGAGACTTCTGCAGGATCAGAAATCAAGCCAGTAGGAGATTGTGACCAAAGTCCTCAGCTAAGTCCAAATGAATAGGCCATAACCCAATGGCCTCGCATGATCATGACATACCTTATTTCCTCTTTTTGCTATAGCTCCACTGGCTCCTTACAAAAGGAGAAATTATAAGAGACTTTTAAAATTGAACATATTGCAAAATTGTAGCCTACTTTGAAATACAGTAGCTGGCGGTGTACCTTTGAGATCAGCTAGAACTCAATTTGCTTCAGAACTATTTTTCAGAAGCACAATTATCTCAAAATAGCAAACACAGAGTATCAAATACACACAATCCTCAAACTCTAGAAAGTGTCTGAAATAGTACACAAGTTCAGTATCTGAGTGAAAAACACCTCCTAAAATATGCATGTTATATGTACTAAACATTAAAGGTAAATTGACAGTGTACATCTTATTGTTGAAATTCCACAGGGGAAATACCACAGTCCTATAGAAATGAGAGATTGGAAACCTTAGCCAGATGTAAATGAGATGTTGGGGTTCCAAGCGTTTCTGCTCTGAAAAATACCTAAACCTATAGGCCAGTCTTAGTGATTTCTTGGAAAGTTAACTGGGGAATTATTGAGTTTTTCTAAAGAAAACAAGAACAGTGAAAGGTTAGCTCTCATAAGAAACACTGCAGAAAATGAAAAATACGGAATTCTAAATTCTGATGGTGAAACAAATCTCAGATCCCACTTGCAACATTACATGATGGGAGAGTCATAACTTGTCACTGTCAGTGTAGAAAGTCTTATATTTCATGCTTGTTGTCCATGTGATTTTAAAATTTCTTTCTTCATGCTTTTCTTTTTAGTTTATAAGAATCTTATTTATTTATTCTTCTATTTTTATTGACATACAATTAACATATAGCACTGTTTAATTTTAAGTTATACAGCATAATGTTGACTTATATGCATCACAAAATGATGACCACAATAAGTTTAGTAAACGTCCATCATCTCCTATAGACATGAAATAAAAGATAAAGAACAAAATGTCCCTGTGATGAGAACTCTTAGGATTTACTCTCTTACCAAACTTTCATACATAATAGACAGCAGTCACATTGGGGGTTATGGTTTCAACATGTAATTTTGGGGGAGGATACAAACCTTCAGTCCATAACAAGAAGCTAGACCTTGAACACAGGTTTGATTTTTTTTTGTGATGGTTTTGCTTTATTTATTTGTTTGTTTGAACTTTCCTAATACCACCAGACAGCCTGTCAATAAACCAGGGCTACGTGTATTAGAAGTTTCTGCTGTAAGGGAAAACACCACCTTGAGTTTTTGCAGTGTCTCAGAAGGTGAAGTCAAAAGAGGCATACACACAGGAATTCTTGGTCTAGCCTCTAGTGGTTTAGAAACAGGCAAGGAACTGTAGGACAGGGGGCAAGGTTCCTGATCTAATGGTTTAGGATTGGTAGAAACAGAGATGAGGGTCTTGACATGAATCTCAATAAGTAAATTGTTGTGTGATAAGAACACCGTTGGCTCTGGTGAGTAAATTGTTGTCTCTCATAAATTAATCTGTAGGAATTTTTTAAATCAGTGAAAATATTGATTAATGTACACTCTTTCTTTGGCAAAGATTTATTGGAAAAGAAAAACTAAGTGAGGTTGACATTAGTATGCAATCTTATCTAAGTCACTTTGACACAGATGGCCTTGGTTCTCATTTTAGTTTTAAATGTGTATCGTTCTTCCTTAAAAAGTATGGAAATTTACAGCAGGCTGGAAGAAACTAGAATATCAAAGTCTAGAGAAATTATGTTCAAATGGGTTTGTAACTAAGGAATTGAAGGGGTTGTGGATGTCAATTAGCCGATCTCTACTGGTAAAAAGAATTAAACACAGTTTTCATACATGAATGCAAATCAAATGACCGTCCTTATAGAGACAATTTAAATGTGTGTCCTTCCACGTGGTCAATACGTCTATGTTTTGTCAGAACCTAAAGATTTTTAACATTTTCATTACGGAAATGGGATAAGCCACATAGGCTTCCCTTCCAAGATATTGCAAAAACAAAGTCCCTTCCTGCAGCCTCACCTTAGCACATTCATTTTATTTTTGCTTCCATGGGTCAGATATCAGTATTAAGTGGTAAGGGAACTATTCAATAAGACATTTGTTTAATTAGAAAGGAATTGTTGGAAACCCACTTAAGCTATTTTGGTTTTTAGTCTCCTTATGATATGGAGTTTGTGGAGACATTAGTTATTACCCTACAAAGCCTCAAAATTGAAGTCAGGCAAGGGTTAATGGAGAACATTATACAGTGCACTGCCCAAATGAATATATCCCAATTAATGACACAGATCTTTTCAGCTGTGTAAGGACAATTTTTACATTTTTTTGAAGCTTACCCATTTATTAGTCCCCAACCTCACAACCAAGAAAATCATTTTAAAATCCACTTAAGGGAAATGTTAAGGAGAATTAAGGCATATTATGTAAGGCAAAAATATTGAAGTTGATATGGAAATGGGTAAATTTTGAAAATAAACAGATAGGCAAAACAATGATATTATTATTGTTGGTTTTCTAAAAATCACCACCATCTAAGAAAATGCAGCTGGAAAAATCTACTTACCAGAAGACTGCAAGATAGAGAATTTCAGTCAAATGATGAAATTCTTTGGTGGAACAGGCGTACTCCCTAAGCCTTCTTCCCTCTGTTTCTATCTTTATCAGTTTCTTGCACAGAGAGACTTTTCACTTCTATTCATGAAATAAGCCCACTTTTGAGCCTCAGGGTCTGTTACTTAGGAGCTTGTCTTTCTCCCTTATCGAAGGGAGCACCCTCCCACACATGGGGGAATAACAACTCTAAAATCTCCCTAGAGAGAACAGCATCCTCACTAGTGAGTGATTTCTGAGTGGTGCAAGGCTTTAGGCATGAATGAAAATGTGAGGAATGGAACCATCTGGATTTCCTCTTCATCGAGGATCTCATTAGGTCACACTTGTTAGAAGTTTCTGGTTCTATAAGCTGTCTGGTAGACCTGACAGATTGCAACACTTGATTTTTCCCAGCTTTTCCAGCAGATACATAACTGCTTTCTATGAATGACCCACTTAAATTTGACTATAAAATAAATATGTATGGGGCTTCCCTGGTAGCGCAGGGGTTGAGAGTCCGCCTGGCGATGCAGGGGGCACGAGTTCGTGCCCTGGTCTGGGAAGATCCCACATGCCGCGGAGCGGCTGGGTCCGTGAGCCATGGCCGCTGAGCCTGTGCGTCCGGAGCCTGTGCTCCGCAATGGGAGAGGCCACAACAGTGAGAGGCCCGCGTACCGCAAAAAAAAAATGAATTAAATAAATAAATAAATAAATAAATAAATATGTATGTATGAAGTCAGTTCAATAACATTGTAATATCTAAAAAATAATTTTTGGTACTATAATTCATTACATTTTTCTTTAATAAAACTCTGGAATACTATAACCTTGAAAATCTTTCTTCCCTTTACTATGCCTATATAATTTTTGAATTAAAGTCCTAGGGTTTAATAATACTTTTCCTCTTACAGTTTATCTTCAATCATAATCATTTCTCCATTTCTCTACTTCATGAATTTAAATGCCATGTTGCTGTTTACCTTTCTTCCAAGATTTAGTTTCCTTTTTATTAGCAAGTGTGCATTTTATGAATAACAGTACATGTGTAATTGCTCAGAAATCTAGACCTTAAATCACAGTGAATTGTCAAATAGAAATTTAAGTGAAGCTTACATTTAATGAGGGACGATCATATATGCATATATGGTTACAAGATGCTCTCTGCAGTATATTTTGTGTGTGTTTGCTTGTATTTACCCTCTAAAAACACAACGAGAAAGGACAGCTCAATTCTAAGAATATTCAGCAACAAGTATATGCATGTTCTTCAACAGACTGGGAGGCGTATATTTTAAAATTCTCAACTGGAGAAATGAATTATTAGACTAAACTTTATTCTGTATATATTTATCCCTTCCCCTTTCTTTCCCTTTCCTTCTACTGAAACAGAGATGTAAGACTTTTGCCTAACAAGCCACACACATTTTTTTTTTTTTTTTTTGCGGTACGCGGGCCTCTCACTGTTGTGGCCTCTCCCGTTGTGGAGCACAGGCTCCAGACGTGCAGGCTCAGCGGCCATGGCTCACGGGCCCAGCCACTCCACGGCATGTGGGATTTCCCGAACCGGGGCACGAACCCGTGTCCCCTGCATCGGCAGGTGGACTCCCAACCACTGCGCCACCAGAGAAGCCCAAGCCACACATATTTCAAAATGCAGATTCAAATCTGATGTAAGTATTACTTTCAGTTGGCATACTATGGCTATTGAAATTTTACCTTTGGAGTAAAATATATCTTAGCAGTATAAAGGGGAAAAATAAGAAAACATTTTCTTTGCATATAGAAAACATTTGAATAGTGACAATCTGATACTTGGAATTTCAGAAAGCTACAAAATGAAAAATGCAAATATCCTTGTAGACACAACCTGCTGCTAAAGTATTCCCCTGACATTTGACTTTTAAGGACTTACATAGTAAAAATGCACAACATCCATATTATTGATTTATCATTTCCACATATACATAAACATCCTTCTATTTAAATATTAAAATTGCAATTCCTATAAAAGGGACACTAATTTATTGTAAATAAATTGAATAATGGCAAGTATTTCCTATGTATTAGAATGTGACATAATTCACTAAAAATAGAAACAATACAGATAGAGTAGATACATAGATAAATAGATGGGGTGTGTGTGTATGTGTAGTTTATAATGCATTGTAAACCTTATAAGAGAAGAATTAGTGATAGATGGTAATTAACAAGAATATACAATGAACATACTTTGCATGAAAGACAGAGAGGGTATTTCCAAAGTAGATAACAATACCTCATATTTGAAATGCAAACTCAGTAAAGGTTTGAGTCACCTCTCTACTAACTTGTTCGTATTCTTCAGAGGAATGCTATCGATTAAGTTTCCAAGATTCAGTAATCTGTTCATCCCTTAAGTCTCTAACATGAAGGCTTCTTGATACCCCTCTACCCCCAAAAGATCTAATTTCCCTTCAGTTCTCTCCAATTTCCCCATTTGGTTGTCAGTCCTTAAGCATCACAAGTAAGGTAGAATTACCATGAAAACAACAAGGTCAGGATGAAGTCCAGGATTACCTGATCTTCAGGTAATCTATGAGGATGGCTAATATCCCTAGAGGACAGTTAGATGAGCACAGAGGTAAAAACAGAGGTGTTGCTTAATGTTTATAATCAAATGTAATGAAGAATGGATGAGCAGAAGATGAAGTCAACTTCTCTCATGGACATTCACTGTTTTCAAGCAGGAGCCAATTCTCAGACACACATTGAGATAAAGAGAGGCCCCACGTCCCCATAAGGAAGGTCTCTGCAATGCTACAGCAAGTATACACGGTAGAAATTACTTTAGTACTTCCACAAAAGAACTTAAAGTCATTATTTATTCATTTAATTTGATAAGCAGGCACTGAGGAATGAAGAATAACCAAATTTGGGGGAAGATATTGGATAAAGATTTGTGTTGACATGCATCCCAGGTGTAATATACTTTTCCTGCCTGCAGCATCTCAGCCATCATTAATATCCATGGACTTATAAAGTATCACTTCCACTGGTACGTTTTTTTTAACCTAATATTGCTTCAAACTAATGGAAGTGTAGCATCAGGCACATGGATGTGAGATTCACTGACTCACCATATAATGCAGCTTTCCAGAAGTTGCCAGGCTTACAGAGTAGTGAGCAGCCTCTTGAGGGGACAGTGGAGATGCCAGCTTGAAAATGATACCTGGTGAGAACAAGGTACCTTTAGAATGTGGTAATATCTTAAATCAATAATCACTGCATGGTGTTGTGCTGTCAGTAGGTAGAATGCATGGGAACAGGGGCCAAGGGGTGGTAGGAGTAGTTCCAGTGATTCCCTAGAATATGTGCTTCCCACCTCTGCAAATTCAGCCATGTTGGTCCAATAGTCCAGATTCCCAGAAAGGGAAAGCTTATACCAGGGGACAGAGAGGAAAAAAAAAAAAAAAACCCACAAAAGAAACCTATAGCTACCGCCTAATCACATGTAACTCCTCATGCCAGTAGGCCAGAAAGCAAAGCAACTACTTACCAGACCAACAAACACAATTACCCTGATCATTATAAGGACTTCAGATTGCTTCTACACAATGAAGGCAGGAGGGATTATGTTTGGCATTCAGGAGATCCAGTGAAGTAACATTTGCTTTTCTGTGCATGTGCTTACTAATAAAAGGACAAGAAGTGCTCTAATAACTTGATAATGGCATTCCAACCTAGATCTCAGACTCCTCGAGAATGAGGATCTGGTCCACCTCACTAGACAAGTCACCTATGTTGGCAGAGATGCTAGCCAAGTGGGAGAGAAATAAAAAGTGAGTAGTATAAAAAGAAGATGATGAGTATCTCTTAAAGGTTTGGCACCAGCTAGAGCACTCAGGCTCTAGAGAACTCTAGTTCTCTTCACTAACTTTTTTCTTGTAACTATAGCTAGAAATGGCAAATAAATAGAATCCTGAAGAAGTTGCAGTTGAATGGAATGGACCTAATATAAAAAGTATGTGGTTCTGAGAGATGCAAGAGTAAGAGTGTAGTAATTATGATTTAAGCCCCATCCAGATTCTCTTTATAAACTCTTCTCCCCTGCCTAGGTGCTGTGAGCATTAACTGCTAAGAGCTCACAATTGCCTTCTTTTCCAAGACAGTTGCTTGCATCTGTCAGGAGCCTCATTGACCAGATGTTTCTAGAATGTTATGCCCTTTCCGTTAGGCAGCCCACAGTCAGTGCATGATTTAGAACTACAGAAACTTCCCCATCTCAAGAGGCACAACTCTGTGACATCATTCTTACTCCAGAGCTCTCCCTGAAATCAGCGGAGCTTAGACTTCAGCTAAACCCATGAGTTTAGCTTCTTCCTCTGCCCAATCTTTCTTCTCTCATTTGAGTACAGGTTTCTCTTGTTTGTCCTGCCTCAATAAATGACTTACACAAAATCCCCACTAGAGTTTCTGCTTCTAGGAAACTCAACCTCAGACAATATACATTTTTTACATAAATTTAAAATTTATGTGCTTTATAAGCAGAAAAGTAAAACTAAAACAGAAAAAGCATAAAAGAGAACAGCAAGAAATTTAAATATGTTGTAGAATTCTGCTACCTTTCTATAAATGATCTCGGTACTCCAGATGTTCTGTCAGGATGTATCTGGTATTTTAAGACACATTTTTCTTACAGTAATCATTTTTATGCCCAAGTCATAAAGTTTATCTTTCATTCAAATAAAGAAATAGTGATCTAATCCCATGCTTTTCTGGAGAAAATCTGGCTGTGTTGAGCTTTTGAGAGATGCTACAGTGGGTTGGTCTCTGACATAGCACATTTTTAAGGAAATGCAATAATACCGTTGAATCTATGCGAGGTCCATCTTTCTGCTTACTTTAGAACCTAACCCATGCAAACTCACATATAATATCCTAACCACACATAACATAAAAAAACCACTTAATGAGAGCAAAGTAGAGAACTATATGCAGTAAATAAAGTAACAGTTGCCTGTGGAGCTAAGGTTTTTGGTGAAAAAGTTCAACAATACACACTACAACTCAATACATAAGTAAAAAAGTACAAATTTTGGTTAGTATTCTGAAGGAAACGGGCAATATCATGTGATAGAAAGCAGCTAGAAGGATGTAGCTAGATGGAAGTAGACATGTTTACTTTAAATAATGCAGTCATAGAAGGAGTCTCTGAGAATGAGTCTTTAAACTGATATCTCAAGATTAAGAAGGATGCAGGCTTACGAAGAGCCAAGAAGAGTAAGTTCTGAATGAAGAGTAAGTTGAAAAAGGAGATAACTGCTACGAAGTACCTGAGGTAAGGGAAGGCTTGACAAATGGACTAGAAAGGAACGAGGCTGGAGTGAGGCAAAAGTGGAGATGGACGGGGACAAGGAAGGTGGAGACACTGGTACAAAGCAAGTTGTCCAAGCCTTATAGATCAAAGCAAGAAATTCGGAACTTATTGTGAAGGCAGGCTTTATTCAACAAACTGCAATGCATCCTGATGTGAAGCAAATATTGTCAGAAGTACCAGGAGCACTTGGCCAAACGCCAATCATAATGATAGACTAATACTCCTTTGCAGATTTCAATAAATTATTCCCAAAGCAAAAAAATTAAAGACATATTTACAAACATATAAAAATGAGGAATATGGAGGAGGTCCTATTACTGGACAAAATGGTTCCACAAAATCCTATCATCAACAAATTTAAAAGGGATCCCAATATTACCTGTTGGTATATTTGTTTCTCTTTCTTGGGCTTTGCAATCACATTTTCAAACATCATTTACTCTCCTCAAATCTTCCGGCTCTACTTCTGCCAGGAAATAACCTTGTTTGTTCACAGAATAAATTTAGAAAGACATAAAAAAGAAACCATCCGATGAGAACTAGGTTTTTCAACTACAATATCCAAAATTACTACATCTGAACCCTTTCCTGCCCTTCTTCATACACACAACAGAGGTCCTGGCCCTCCTAATATCCTTTTACCTGTGCTTAAAATTCCAATTCATCCTGGTTTCTCTGGAACCACATTATTTCAATCATCCCTTTTCTCCCTGTACATACAACCTCTTCTTAACAGGATCCCTTTGTTGCACACCCTCAACATTTTCATCAAGGCCAAAAAGAAACAAGATATCCTCCATCCCATATCCTCATTCATGTTTCATCTTATCTCTCTTCTCTGTTTGACAGCTAAGCCTCTGCAAGAGTTCTCAGCGCTCCTGTCTCTGTTTTGTCATCTAGACACATTCCAATTCTGTCTGGTTCCATAATTCTATCAAATAACTCAATATTGGCACAAATTGCACCTACATACCAATACAGAAATAGGAATTTTCGATCCTGATATGCTTGACCGCTCCACAACACTAATACAACAGTTTCATTTAGCACAGGGCCCCACAGATTATCTAGCCAGTCTTGGCCTTGTACCTCTTTTCCTTCCTCATCCTCCTTGAACAATCAGAATAAAACATTTTGTTTTCATCTACATTAAAAAGTCTAAATTTGGAAAGGGGGAAAATACTCCCCCAAGATGTTGCTAATGGATTTATTTTCAATTCCAATTATTAAGCAATTATTCAGATTTTTAAGAAGCTAAAAATCCTGCAGAAACTTGTCTTTTCCATGTAAATATTAAAATATCTCTACTGATTTTAGTTTCTTTACATAAATTGAGGTGGGGTAGTTAGAGAATTGGTATATAGAAAAATAAATAAAACTCATTTAGATGTTATCCATCTATTATTTATAGATTCAGTTAGTAACCTTCATTGTCTATATGTATTAGTTGTCAGATTTCAATCAAGAAATTGAAGTTTGTTTCTTAGTAACAAACAACTTCATACTCACATAATGGAAAATTTCCTCAGAGTTCCCATTTTTTTCTGCTCATTATCCATTGTATCTTTATCCTGTGCATCATTTATATTTGCTAAAATGGAATTTTATATTCACAAATGCCACCCTCTCTTAAGTCAGTTAGTAAAGAGTAACCTATTAATTTTATGAATATTGTAGTCTCTTCTAATATTTGTATATATACTTTCTGAAAGACTGTCGTCAGATTTTGTTTTGTCTTTTTGAAACATGCCACATTTGGAAAGAAAAAAGCAATATTTCCCAAAGATAACTTGATTATATAATTTGCTTTCAAATTTTAAATTACTAATCCTATTTATAGAGTTTTTCAAATAACTAAATAAAAACATTCTCCCCAAGCATGTGGTTCATTCTCCTATGTATTATGAAACTGCCTCAATTATGGACCTGTATCAAATGCACTTTCTTTACTGATTAATTGGTAGTTACTTAGTACTTTGAAATTTAAATGTACTAATCAAATGTTTAGTTTGTAATTGTATTAGGTTAACCCTGTTTAAGGATGTATTTATTGCTTCAAGGATTACATTAAAATGTAAATGCTATAACTGTTGATTAAATTATATCCATCAAATAAAGCAATTACTAATGAATAAAAGGATCCATAGTCTTTTATGTTATGAATTAATGGCTTCTTGTGTAGTAAGTGTACAGTACTTTCTCAAAAGAAGAGTTTTATACATGGAAAACTAAATGTTATCTGTAACTTATAAATCATATTTCTTCTATTCAAACACAAATAATTAAATTTAACACAAACTCAGCAAGCTAAAAATAAAGGAATATTTAATAAAACTGGAGACAGAAATCTGGAACAAAAATCTGATTTCAAGCACAAATACTCAGATCCTTGTTATTTCTTAGGTACAAGAGAGAACAAAAACTATAAAGTGTTTGAAAAGGCATCATCACAGTTAAGAATGCTTAAGATGGAGGAGCTTCAAGATGGCGGAAGAGTAAGACGCAGAGATCACCTTCCTCCCCACAAATACATCAGAAATACATCTACACGTGGAACAACTCCTACAGAACACCTACTGAACAATAGCAGAAGACCTCGGACCTCCCAAAAGGCAAGAAACCCCTCACGTACCTGGGTAGGGCAAAAGAGAAAAGAAAAAACAGAGACAACCAGCACTCACCAGACGGAGAGGCTTCTCTGCTCACCCGCCAGGGCGGGCGGGGGCTGGGAGCTGAGGCTTGGGTGCGGTCGGATCCCAGGGAGAGGACTGGCGGTGTGAACACAGCCTGAAGGGGTTAGTGCACCACGGCTAGTTGGGAGGGAGTCCGGGAAAACGTCTGGAGCCGCTGAAGAGGCAAGAGACTTTTTCTTGCCTCTTTGTTTCCTGGTGCACGAGGAGAGATAAACAGCTCCGCTTAAAGGAGCACCAGAGATGGGTGCGAGCCGAGGCTATCAGCGCAGACCCCAGAAACGGGCATGAGACGCTAAGGCTGCTGCTGCCACCACCAAAATGCCTGTGTGCAAGCACAGGTCACTCTCCACACACCTCCCCTCCCGGGAGCCCGTGCAGCCCGCCACTGCCAGGATCCTGTGATCCGGGGACAACTTCCCCGGGAGAACGCACGGCGCGCCTCAGGCTGGTGCAACGTCACGCCGGCCTCTGCCGCCGCAGGCCCGCCCCGCACTCCGAGCCCCTCCCTCCCGCCCCCTCCCCGGCCTGAGTGAGCCGGAGCCTCCGAATCAGCGGCTCCTTTAACCCTGTCCTGTCTGAGCAAAGAACAGACGCCTTCCGGCGACCTACACGCAGAGGCAGGGCCAAATCCAAAGCTGAGCCCTGGGAGCTGTGAGAACAAAGAAGGGAAAGGGAAATCTCTCCCAGCAGCCTCAGAAGCAGCGGATTAAAGCTCCACAATCAACTTGATGTACCCTGCATCTGCGGAATACCTGAATAGACAACGAATCATCCCAAATTGAGAAGGTGGACTTTGGGAGCAAAGATATATATGTTTTTTCCCCATTTTCTTTTTTTGTGAGTGTGTATGTGTATGCTTCTGTGTGTGATTTTGTCTGTACACATTTGTTTTTACCATTTGTCCTAGGGTTCTGTGTGTCCACTTTTATTTTATTTTTACTTTTTAAATTTTTTTCTTAATATTTTTTATTTTAATAACGTTATTTTATTTATTTTACCTTATTTCATTTTATCTTCTTTCTTTCTTTCTGTCTGTCTTTCTTTTCTTTCTTTCTATTTTTTCTCCCTTTTATTCTGAGCCATGTGAATGAAAGGCTCTTGGTGCTCCAGCCAGGTATCAGAGCTGTGCCTCTGAGGTGGGAGAGCCAAGTTCAGGACACTGGTCCACAAGAGACCTCCCAGCTCCACATAATATCAAATGGCAAAAATCTCCCAGAGATCTCCATCTCAATGCCAAGACTCAGCTTCACTCAACGACCAGCAGGCTACAGTGCTGGCCACCCTATGCCAAACAACTAGCAAGACAGGAACACAACCCCATCCATTAGATGGCCTAAAATCATAATAAGGACACAGACACCACAAAACACACCACTGGACGTGGTCCTGCCTACCAGAAAGACAAGATACAGCCTCATCCACCAGAACACAGGCAGTAGTCCCCTCCACCAGGAAGCCTACACAACCCACTGAACCAACCTTAGCCACTGAGGATGGACACCATAAACAATGGGAACTACGAACCTGCATCCTGCAAAAAGGAGACCCCAAACACAGTAAGTTAAGCAAAATGAGAAAACACAGAAACACACAGCACATGAAGGACCAAGGTAAAAACCCGCCAGACCTAACAAATGAGGAGGAAATAGGCAGTCTACCTGAAAAAGAATTCATAATATTGATAGTAAGATGATCGAAAATTTTGGAAATAGAATGGAGAAAATACAAGAAACGTTTAACAGGGACCTAGAAGAACTAAAGAGCAAACAAACAATCATAAACAACACAATAAATGAAATTAAAAATTCTCTAGAAAGGATCAATAGCAGAATAACTGAGGCAGAAGAATGGATAAGTGACCTGTAAGATAAAACAGTGGAAATAACTACTGCAGAGCAGAATAAAGAAAAATGAATGAAAAGAATTGAGGGCAGTCTCAGAGACCTCTGGAACTACATTAAGCATACCAACATTCGAATTATAGGGGTCCCAGAAGAAGAAGAGAAATAGAAAGAGACTGAGAAAATATTTGAAGAGATTATAGTTGAAAACTTCCCTAATATGGGAAAGGAAATAGTTAATCAAGTCCAGGAAGCACAGAGAGTCCCATACAGGATAAATCCAAGGAGAAACATGCCAAGACACATATTAATCAAACTATCAAAAATTAAGTACAAAGAAAAGTATTAAAAGCTGCAAGGGAAAAACAACAAATAACTCACAAGGGATTCCCCATAAAGTTAACAGCTGATCTTTCAGCAGAAACTCTGCAAGCCAGAAGGGAGTGGCAGGACATATTTAAAGTGATGAAGGAGAAAAACCTACAACCAATATTACTCTACCCAGCAAGGATCTCATTCAGATTTGATGGAGAAATTAAAACCTTTACAGACAAGCAAAAGCTAAGAGAATTCAGCACCACAAAACCAGCTTTACAACAAATGCTGAAGGAATTTCTCTAGGTAGGAAACACAAGAGAAGGAAAAGACCTACAATAACAAACCCAAAACAATTAAGAAAATGGTAATAGGAACATATATATTGATAATTACCTTAAATGTAAATGGATTAAATGCTCCAACCAAAAGACATAGACTGGCTGAATGGCTACAAAAATGACACCTGTATATATGCTGTCTACAAGAGACCCACTTCAGACCTAGGGACACATACAGACTGAAAGTGAGGGGATGGAAAAAGATATTCCATGCAAATGGAAATCAAAAGAAAGCTGGAGTAGCAATTCTCATATCAGACAAAATAGACTTTAAAATAAAGACTGTTACAAGAGACAAAGAAGGGCACTACATAATGATCAAGGGATCGATCCAAGAAGAAGAAATAACAATTGTAAATATTTATGCACCCAACATAGGAGCACCTCAATACATAAGGCAAATACTAACAGCCATAAAAAGGGAAATGGACAGGAACACAATCATAGTAGGGGACTTGAACACCCCACTTTCACCAACGGACAGATCATCCAAACTGAAAATAAATAAGGAAACACAAGCTTTAAATGATACATTAAACAAGATGGACTTAATTGATATTTATAGGACATTCCATCCAAAAACAACAGAATACACATTCTTCTCAAGTGCTCATGGAATATTCTCCAGGATAGATCATATCTTGGGTTACAAATTAAGCCTTGGTAAATTTAACAAAATTAAAATCGTATCAAGTAACTTTTCTAACCACAATGCTATGAAACTAGATATCAATTACAGGAAAAAAATCTGCAAAAAATACAAACACATGGAGGCTAAATAATACACTACTTAATAACCAAGAGATCACAAAGAATTCAAAGAGGAGAATTCAAAGAGAAAAAATACCTAGAAACAAATGACAATGAAAACACGATGAACCAAAACCTATAGGATGCAGCGAAGTCAGTTCTAAGAGGGAAGTTTAGAGCAATACAATACTACCTTAAGAAACAAGAAACATCTCAAATACACAACCTAACCTTACACCTAAAGCAATTAGAGAAAAAAGAAAAAAAAAACCCAAAGTTAGCGGAAGGAAAGAAATCATAAAGATCAGATCAGAAATAAATGAAAAAGAAATGAAGGAAATGATAGCAAAGATCAATAAAACTAAAACCTGGTTCTTTGAGAAGATATACAAAACTGATAAACCATTAGCCAGACACATCAAGAAAAAAAGGGAGGAGACTCAAATCAATAGAATTAGAAATGAAAAAGGAGAAGTAACAACTGACACTGCAGAAATACAAAGGATCATGAGAGATTACTACAAGCAACTCTATGCCAATAAAATGGACAACCTGGAAGAAATGGAAAAATTCTTAGAAATGCACAACCTTCTGAGAATGAACCAGTAAGAAAGAAAATATGAACAGATGAATCAGAAGCACTGAAATTGAAACTGTGATTAAAAATCTTCCAACAAACAAAAGCCCAGGACCAGATGGCTTCACAGGTGAATTCTATCAAACATTTAGAGACAAGTTAAAATCTACCCTTCTCAAACTCTTCCAAAATATAGCAGAGGGAGGAACACTCTCAAACTAATTCTATGAGGCCACCATCACCCTGATACCAAAACCAGACAAAGATGTCACAAAGAAAGAAAACTACAGGCCTATATCACTGATGAACATAGATGCAAAAATCCTCAACAAAATACTAGCAAACACAATCCAACAGCACATTAAAAGGATCATACACCATGATCAAGTGGAGTTTATCCCAGGATTGCAAGGATTCTTCAGTATATCCAAATCAATCAATGGGATACACAATATTAACAAATTGAAGAAGAAAAACCATATGATCATCTCAATCGATGCAGAGAAAGCTTTTGACAAAATTCAACACCTATTTATAATAAAAGCCCTGCAGAAAGTAGGCATAGAGGGAACTTTCCTCAACATAATAAAGGCCATATATGAGAAACCCACAGCCAACATCATCCTCAATGGTGAAAAACTGAAACCATTTCCTCTAAGATCAGGAACAAGACAAGGTTGCCCACTCTCACCACTCTTATTCAACATAGTTTTGGAAGTTTTAGCCACAGCAATCAGAGAAGAAAAAGAAATAAAAGGAATCCAAATTGGAAAAGAAGAAGTAAAGCTGTCATTGAAGATGACATGATACTAAACATAGAGAATCCTAAAGATTTTTTCAGAAAACTACTAGAGCTAATCAATGAATTTGGTAAAGTAGCAGGATACAAAATTAATGCAGGGAAATCTCTAGCATTCCTATACACTAATGATGAAAAATCTGAAAGTGAAATTAAGAAAACACTCCCATTTACCATTGCAACAAAAAGAATAAAATATCTAGGAATAAACTTACCTAAGGAGACAAAAGACCTGTATGCAGAAAACTATAAGACACTGATGAAAGAAATTAAAGATGATACAAATAATTGGAGAGATATACCATGTTCTTGGATTGGAAGAATCAACATTGTGAAAATGAGTCTACTACCCAAAGCAATCTTGAGAAAGATAAACGGAACTGGAAGAATCAGGCTCTCTGACTTCAGACTATACTACAAAGCTACAGTAATCAGGACAGTATGGCACTGGCACAGAAACAGAAATGTACATCAATGGAACAGGATAGAAAGCCCAGAGATAAACCCACACACATATGGTCACCTTGTCTTTGATAAAGGAGGCAAGAATATACAGTGGAGAAAAGACAGCCTGTTCAGCAAGTGGTGCTGGGAAAACTCAACAGGTACATGTCAACGTATGAAATTAGAACACTCCCTAACACCATACACAAAAGTAAACTCAAAATGAATTAAAAACTTAAATGTAAGGCCAGACTCTATCAAACTCTTAGAGGAAAACATAGGCAGAACACTCTATGACATAAATCACAGCAAGATCCTTTTTGACCCACCTCCTAGAGAAATGGAAATAAAAACAAAAATAAACATATGGGACCTAATGAAACTTAAAAGCTTTTGCATAGCAAAGGAAACCATAAACAAGATGAAAAGGCAACCCTCAGAATAGGAGAAAATATTTGCAAATGAAGCAACTGACAAAGGATTAATATCCAAAATTTACAAGCAGCTCATGCAGCTCAAAATAAAAAAAAAAAAAAAACAACTCTATCCAAAAATGGGTAGATGACCTAAATAGACATTTCTCCAAAGAAGATATACAGATTGCCAACAAACACATGAAAGAATGCTCAACATCATTAATCATTAGAGAAATGCAAATCAAAACTACAGTGAGATATCATCTCACACCAGTCAGAATGGCCATCATCAAAAAATCTACAAACAATAAATGCTGGAGACAATGTGGAGAAACGGGAACCCTCTTGCACTGTTGGTGGGAATGTAAATTGTTACAGCCACTATGGAGAACAGTATGGAGGTTTCTTAAAAAACTAAAAGTAGAACTACCATACGACCCCGCAATCCCACTACTGGGTATATACCCTGAGCAAACCAAAATTCAAAAATAGTCATGTACCAAAGTGTTCATTGCAGCTCTATTTACATTAGCCAGGACATGGAAGCAACCTAAGTGTCCATCAAGAGATGAATGTATAAAGAAGATGTGGCACATATATACAATGGAATATTACTCAGCCATAAAAAGAAACGAAATTGAGTTATTTGTAGCAAGGTGGATGGACCTAGAGTCTGTCATACAGAGTGAAGTAAGTCAGAAAGAGAAAAACAAATACTGTGTGCTAACACACACACACACACATATATATATATATGGAATGTAAGAAAAAAAATGTTCATGAAGAACCTAGGGGCAAGATGGGAATAAAGACACAGACCTACTAGAGAATGGACTTGAGGATATGGGGAGGGGGAAGGGTAAGCTGTGACATAGTGAGTTAGTGTCATGGCCATATATACACTACCAAACTTAAAATAGATAGCTAGAGGGAAGCAGCCTCATAGCAGAGGGAGATCAGCTTGATGCTTTGTTACCACCTAGAGGGGTGGGTTAGGGAGTGTGGTAGGGAGGGAGACGCAAGAGGGAAGAGATATGGGTACATATGTATATGTATAACTGATTCACTTTGTTATAAAGCAGAAACTAACACACCATTGTAAAGTAATTATACTCCAATAAAGATGTTTTAAAAAAAAAAGAATGTATAAGATATTTGATGAAAGAAAGCACTTCAAAAATACCTCTAAAATCCAAATCAAATGAATCTTAAAATAACACTCTGGGGCTTCCCTGGTGGTGCAGTGGTTGAGAATATGCCTGCTAGTGCAGGGGACACGGGGTCAAGGCCTGGTCTAGAAAGATCCCACATGCTGTGGAGCAACTGGGCCCGTGAGCCACAGCTACTGAGCCTGCTCATCTGGAGCCTGTGCTCCACAACAAGAGAGGCCACGATAGTGAGAGGCCCGCGCATCGCGATGAAGAGTGGCCCCCGCTTACCACAACTAGAGAAAGCCCTCGCACAGAAACGAAGACCCAACACAGCCAAAAATAAAAATAAAATAAATTAAAAGTGGATGGCCCACTAAGTAACAAGGCAGATCAAATCAATGGACTTTAAAAAAAAAAATAACACTCTGGAAAAATCTGTACTATCTTTGTAGTTTAACTGTATTGATGATAGCATGAGAGTTTTGTCACTAGTCCTGTTTCTGTTCACACTAAAATTTGAGTAATCAAGTTGCCTGTGTTATATGAAATATGCCATACTAGTGGGAACAAAAGTTCCATTTCTTCATTATTTAAAGGAAACAAAACTTTTCTTTCTTAAGCCAGAGCTAAAAATTAAAACTCTCTTATCTTTGTTAGCCAAAGTATTGTTTTAAAATTGTAAAAGAATATTTGTAACTCATGGCTAATTATTTCTTGAAGCCAATTTTAGTAGTTACATGAATAAATATTCCTCCTTCCAGGCACATTGGGTTCATTCTAGCCTCCTCTCTTCCCATAGTTGTAATTTCTTTACAGACAATGAGAAATATGACTCATTATCTATAATATATTTACTTATTTTAAAACCATACTATATACATAAACTAGTTTCAAAATTGATTACCTTATGAAAATAAATTTACTAACTAAAGTACAGTTTTTTGTTGTTCGGTCAAAATTTAATTTCCAAAGTTACTTAAATTAGTTATTTTATTCCCACCATCTTCAAGGTAAGTTACCCATTTGTACTACAATTAGATTAATTTATTCTAATTTGTTACAAATCAATTTTCATTCCTCCACATTATTTTTTTAAAATATACATACAATGAAATTCACTCACCATGCTGTAGAGTTCTATGAATTTTTGAAAAGTGCATAGCCATGTATCTACCTAAACAGCCATGATATAAATCAGTTTAATCAACCCCCAAATTTTCTTCTTTTTCCTCTTTGTTGCCAAACTTCCTTCCTACTCCTACCCCTAGTGATGACTGTTTTCCATCCTTATAGTTTTGCTTTTTCCACAAAAGTATCATATATGGAATCATATAATGTGTAGCCTTTACTAAGATAGCAATATCAAAGACCCCAAATATAATTGTGGATTTGTTTATTTCTTCTTTAAATTTTATCAATTATTTCATGGATTTTGGAGCTCTGCTGGTAGCTACTTGTTTGTCTAGATTTTTTCTTTTCTTGGAAAATTAAGTCCTTTTATTATTTTGTAATGTTCTTCTCATGTAATGTTCCACTGATAATGTTCCTTGTTCTGAAGTCAATTTGTTTATCAATATAGTTACTCCAACTTTTTTCAGTGAATGTTTGCATGATATACTTTTTCCATTATTTTCCTTTTAACTAATCTCTGCCTTTTTAATTAAATCAGGTTCCTTGTAGAAAGTATATATAGTTGACCCTTGAACAACATGGGGGTTAGGGGAACTGACCCTCCGTGCTGTAGAAAATCCATGTATAACTTTTCAGTGGGCCCTCTGAATACACCATTCCACATCTGGGAATTCAACTAACCATGGATCATGTTGAACTGCAGTATGTGTTTACTGAAAGAAATCTGCTATAAGTGGATCCACAGTTCAAACCCATGTCATTCAAAGGTCAACTGTGGTTGGATTTGCTTTTTTTTTGGTCCATTCTGACAATCTCTATTTTTAATTTGTCTCCTTAATTCTTTCATATCCATATAATTGGATTAAAATCTACCACATTGCTAGCTGTTCTCTATTTATTTCATACGTTCTTTGTTTCTTTTTTCCTCTACTTAATTCTATATATATCTGTAATGGTTTTGCTCAATATATGCATTTTGTTAATGAAAGTGTAACTTTAATTAATATTATAACTCTTTTTTGTTGTACAAATATCTTATAATAGTATATTCCCATTTCCTCCCTCTCTTTGACAATTTCTGTCATTCATTTATTTTGACACATTCTGTGAATACATTGTTATTGTTACTATTTGAAGGAATGAAGGCATTCCTCATTGGTTTACTGTGTTTTCATTCCTAGCCTTTTCATTTGATTTTCTATTACAGCTTTTATCTGTCTGCTGAAATTATCCATCTGCCCTTGGATGTTGTCCACCTTTTCCATTACAGCCTTTAACATATTTATTAATCAGTTATTTTACATCCTTTTCCAGGTAGTTCCAACATCTGTGTCATATGTGAATATGATTCTGTTGATTGAATTTTGTCTTGGGAATGTGCTGACTTTTCTTGCCTTTTATATGTCTCGTAATCTTTTGTTGAAATTTGGACAATTTGCTGAAGACAGGTGACTAGTTCTACGTTTGGAAATGGTCATATCTTTTCTTCTGTTTTACCTTTAGTGGGGGATTACATTATTTCCTAAGAAGATGGACTGTTGTTATTCTTACCACAGCGTTCAAATTCCTCTAGGGGTACTTTGAGTTTAGGGTGGTGACTGGTTTGTCAGAGGCTTTCTCTCGATACCTGTTCTGCCCTTAGAAGTAAGTCTTTTTTTTGTGCTGTGCCTCAGAGTCCTTCTGCATCTTTCACAGCACTGTTTTGGCTTGATTTTTACTTGCCTGGTCGTGGGGGCTGGAGAGAATTATTCTCTGACTTTGCAAATAAGCCTGAGTTTTAAGCAGGCATTGTGTCCCTCCTTCTTGAGAGCGTGGCTTTCTCAAGAGTCCTGTCCCTCCTCCAGTTCTATTTCTGAACTGCCTCCTCCTCAGGGATTAGTGGCTTTTTTTGTCTTCCCACCTCCCAGCTTCCCTAAAAGCATCACTTGTGTTGCCATTTTTCCAGCAGATCAGTGCTCTTTTGCTTTGGAGAGAGAAGAGAGAAGGGGCAGGGAATAATTTTGTGTCTCTTCCTCAGTAGCTGCTATTCCCCTCTCCTGTGCCTTCACTTTGTGGTAACTTTTTCAGAGTCTAGTCTTCCCTGATGGGCCTGGTCGTGGGAATAAAAGCTTCTTCACATTGTCTGCATACACAACCCTCAGACTCAACCAACACGTCAGCGATTCTAACCCAACTCTTCTTAGTGTCCAGCTGCATTATCTCAAGTTAAGCAAATGCTTGCATCCCTTTCTCACCGCTAACACCTGTCTCACCCAGACTTCAAGTTAGCTCATCTCTCTGGGTTCAAAAAAAAGCTATGATAATTTATAGCTTATCTGACTTGTTTCTTTTTGTATGGTTAGCCACTGATCTTTCCAGCTCTTTACATCTCCCGGCAGAAAGGGTGATTTTGAAAACCACATAATTCATTATTTAAAAAAACTTACAGTAGTGAAACAGAAGGACACTAACATTTACTGGCATCTGCAATGTGTCAGACACATGCAGGCTAAGTCATTTGCATATGGTATCGTGTTTAATTTTTATAACAATTCCACTTTACAAATAGGATACTGAACTCTGTGAAGGTGAGAATACTGTTAAGACAGTCAAGAAATAATTGTGCTTGAAGCCCTTATCTGTCTAATGGGAAAATGCCTTATTGTTATTTTCATGTATTAGAAAAAGGAGGGGTCAAGAAAAAGCTTATTCAAAAATAATGTGTTATTAAAGCACTTAAATATAGCAAATAATATACTGCTGCTAATTTTATTAGGGAATTGTCCACTAAAGTACTATTCATTAAAGCCAGAAATCATGTAGCATTCAGTATAGGGTCCACACTGCAATCTTAAGTCTTAGGCTTTCATTTAAGATAAAAAGTGAACAGCCAAAATGACTCACATAGTAATGTTCTCTCTTCACCTTTCTCCTCTAACACATGCAGTTAGCAATTCTCTACCTATAAGATTAAAACATAAGGCGTATGAATTAAATCTTGCATATTAGAGACATTTAGATATTTCCATGGTATGACAGCAAAACATTTTGTGAGCCAGTGAAGCATATACTGACTTTTTAGTTACCTCTGTTGAAAAGTCAATGGTGATTTATTAAAAAAAAAAATGAACATTATGCTGAGTGCTTTATCATTTGACTTTAAGCTCTAGCAGAGTTGTTTATGTAACATGCATCTGAGAATACATTGCTATTCTTTCAACATTTTTGAAGTTAGATAATTCTCAGAGATTTTCTCTAAATCCGATGCAATTTTTATAACCTAACAGTTACAGTGTTTCTGTTCTGAAGATGGACAAATTTAGAAATGTTCCAGCTGCCTATGAAGCTCAAATTGCTTATTGGAAAGAACTATGTGACTGGATTTTTCTTCAAATTCATATTTAGGGTATCAGACATTGACATATCTTAACACATAAAGTTTTTCAGCATGCAGAAATATCCTGACATTATGTTGCATGCTAACATTAAGAATAAAAATTAAAAAATTCAATATTTTCCAGAATCATGAAGTTAACACATGTATATAGTAGTATCTAAGTTGAAAGAGTCAAAAATTCTAAGAATTTTCTTTATCACTATTTGTGGTTGGCTGAAAAACAGTCCCCCAAAAGATATTCATACCCTAATCCCTAGAATGGATGTATATTCCTTTATAAGGCAACATCTTTGCACATGTGGTAAAGTTAAGGATCCTGAAATGGAGCTGCTATGGTCTCAATGTTTGTGACCCCAAAACTCATATGTTGAAGTCCTAATGCCCAATGTGATGGTATTAGGAAGTGGGGTCTTTGGGAGCTTAGATCATGAAGGTGTAGCCCTCATGAATAGGATTAGTGTTCTCGTAAAAGAGACCCCACAGAAATCCCTAGCCCCTTCCACCACGTGAGGACAGAGTGAGAAGCTGCCATCTACGAATCAAGAAATGGGTCCTCACCAGCTATCATACCAGATCAGCTGTTGCCATAATCTTAGACTTACCAGCCTTTGGAACTGTGAGAAATAAATTTTATGTTGTTTATAAACCACTCAATCTGTGGTATTTTGTTATAGCAGCCCAAACAAACTAAGTCAGGGGAGACTATCCTGGGTTATCCAGGTGCATCCTAAATGTAATCATACATATCCTTATAATAGGGAGGTAGAAGATGTCACACACAGGCACACCTGTGCACACACACGCACGCGTGCACGCGCACACACACACACACGAGAAACCCATGTCAATACAGGGCAAAGAGATTTGAAGATGCTGGCCTTGAAATTTAGAATGATGTGGCCAGAAACCAAGGAATGCTGGCAGCCACCAACAGATGGAAGAGGCAAAGAATGAATTCTCTTCTAGAATCCCTGGAGGGAGTACATTAATTTTGGCCTAATGGTATTGATTTCATACTTCTGGTCTCCAGAACTGTGACAGAATAAATTTCTGTTGTTTTAAGTCACAAAGTTTGTGGTAGTTTGTTACAGAAGACACAGAGAACTAAAATACTATTTTAAAACTAACATGCATTCAAAGTACACTCATCTATAAATATTTTGAAAAGTACCACTGGCCTGAATTCACTTGAAATATTGGCCTGCTTTCGTTCTGCTAAGGAGGATTTATACACTTAGAATACTGCAATAAGCATGCATATGGTTGATAGGTAGTTGATTAGACAAAGTCATAGCAGTTTACTTGGCGCAAGAATTGACTTGAATTTTATCTCAGAAAATGGGAATCCTACAGCCTTTAACTGTAGTTAAATTACTACATAGTCTCATATTGGTTCTCAAATAGTTTATTGTATAAAATATAATCCTTTACAACTACCATGTCAATTTTTTCTACTTCCCTTCACAATTTGTGATGTAAATTAAGTATAAAGCTATGATTAGTATGTTGCTTGCACTGATGTTATGCTAAACGTGAAAAGAGAATAGTGCAACAGGAGTATACACTAAATGGTGACTAATATAGAATTAAAATCTCTTATAATATGACAAAAAATTGCACAAGTTTTGATGACATCTATCTACAAAGTCATTGGTAACATGATATAACTGACGATCTTGAGAAGTGTGCAGAGAAGGTTAAGCAAATCTTTGTTTTTTAATATCCTTTCAAGGAAATAAAGGTAATTTTAAATTGGTTATTTTCTTTCTTATGTGCTCAAGAATTGCTTTGCTTAGCTGTTTAACAGAAGAAATACACCTAAAACTAATTCTTATTTATTTATTAAAATTTTATTTATTAAAATGAACTATCACAGGACATAATGAATAGCTCATCCAAATTGCTAAGTCATTTCTGCTCCTCCAGTAAAATTATACTTGCTTGTGTTTAAATAAGGATCAAAAATGCAAAACATATACTGATGAAATTTAAGGATAAACATTTAAAAGACTTCAGAAATAATATCAGGTACTTATTTTAAACTATATTGGAACCCAAATTAAACAAAGCCTTAGCAAAGTCCATATTTTTAAGATAACACAAAATGTTTTGGTGAGAACACCTTTTAAAATTGTGAAACCATCTTGATAGATCTCAATTCTAAAGAATAATGCTAAAAGTAGAAAACTAAAATGATAGCAAATAATTATGAAAATTAAATAGAATGAAATGATAATATGATGGTGTTAGGAAGTTGTAATGCAGTGAAATTCTCTCCTCTGAGCATCTTTTAGAGCAATGCTTTTCAGACCTGAATGTGCACTCAAATCAACTATGGATTCTGTTAAGATGCATTTTCTAACTCACTGGGACCTGGGATTCTGCATTTCTAACTCACTCCCAGATAATGCTGATGCCACTGGCCTATGGCTCAGGATGTGAGTAGAGAAGTGCTCAGGAGATGAGAAAGGGGAGCTGTATTTATCCCATATTACCTCATGATCTAAACTCAGTATGCAAATATCCTTGTGTTTCAGATTAAACGGAGCCTCAAGTGGAGTAGCACATAATCAACACCCAGAGAACTCTGTAATGAGTGTTAATTTACTCTCAGTTCTCCTTATGTTAATTAAGATGCAAGGGTATCTCTGTCTATTATTGCTGAGGATCCTTCAGCTCTACCATCTCCCACCTCCTCTCTCTCCTCCAGTCAGTAACTCTTTTTGCCTGTTCACTCGGTGCCAGCCCCTGTATGCCAGCTGTTGTACTGTACTACTGTACTTTTCAAGGTATTGTACTATAAGGTTAAAAATGTTTTCTTTAAAAAAAAAGATGCAAAGGTATTATTTGATTTCAAGAGAACAGGTCTCTGTAAAACCTTGTGAGTTCCCACGGCCTGAAGTGAACTTTTAGGCACTTCCCCACTGATGTGCAGTTGAACTGTCCTCATCAATATCTCTAGGACCTTAACAGGGTGTGAAGTGAAGGAGAACTCCAACTAGGCATCTGTACATTGCAAACTACTTAAATTTAAAGTGATTATCCAACCTGTCATTTGTGTTAACACCAACTCTCATTTGAGATTCCTAAACAGAAAAGGGGAAAGATAGAAGACTTTATGCAGTATAATATAGCACAGCAACTTGGGTTGCAGATTTTTTTTTTAAATTTTCACTCTGAATTTGGCACAAATTACTGTAGTCTGAGTTTAAGGGGCAAAACACATATTATTTCATTTTTATGAAAATAAAATAGAAAACATAAGGCACCAATATTTTGTCTTATTTTCAACATACCTTGTTGAAGTTAGACGAGTATCATAGGCACATTAAATATTAATGTCAAAGAACCTTAAAGATAGTGCAGATAAGAAAATATTGGCCAAAGGCTAATTAATTGATTCTCCCAGAGAAGACCATACAGAGAAATGCAGAACCAGGAACAGATCCCAGTTCTTCAGTTAATTGTTCTTGAGTACCCCATTTCTGAATTATACAAAAACTTCGAATTTGATTCTTTACTAGTTTGCCTCATCTCTAAACTGACACGACTTGCACGTGTATAAATCTGCAGCAGATATAGATTCCTAGGTATCAATGGTGTTTCACAGATCCCAAGCTTCAGCCTCCCCTTCTACGTCTACACCTGGAGAAATTACAGAAGATGAGTATATTTTAAAAATAAGGTATTTCTAATAATATTAGAATACAAAAAGAAACACTTTATTCAGTGTATTAGTGTATGAATGTTCTGAAATTTTGAAAAATGTTCACCAAATATTGAAGGTAGATGGGATCAGTTTGAAGCAGGGAGTCAAAATCACATCACAAAACAGAGAAAAGAAATCCCTGGCACAAAATCTGAGCTCATTCCTGTAATAGCTGATCAACATGCGACCATTATATGTATTTTTTTCTAGTAGCCAAGTTTTCATAAAGACCTTAGTACATTATGAAAATTTTCAGACATAATTTTAATAGTAGGATAGGATGAGATATGCTACATTAACAAATTAATGCTAATATGTGAGCAGTTTCATGCAGCAAGTTTATTTCTCACTTTTGCAAATTCTCATATGTGTCAGATGAAAGAGAAAAAGGCTATCCTGGTTGCCTCTCAGATTTAATTATGTATTATATTTAGATCTGTGTTCACTGTGGTTGTGTCTAACACTTGACTAGTTGAAACCATGGCAGACGCTTGAGGTATAAAGGGCAGATCTACTGCCTGCTAATGCAAGGGACACGGGTTTGAGCCCTGGTCTGGGAGGATCCCACATGCCGTGGAGCAACTAGGCCCGTTAGCTATAACTACTGAGCCTGCGCGTCTGGAGCCTGTGCCCTGCAATAAGAGAGGCCGCAATAGTGAGAGGCCCACGCACCGCGATGAAGAGTGGCCCCCGCTTGCCACAACTAGAGAAAGCCCTCGCACAGAAACGAAGACCCAACACAGCAAAAATAAATAAATTAATAAACTCCTACCCCCAACATCTTCTTTAAAAAAAAAAAAAAGGGCAGATCTATTAACCCCATTCTGGCTTATTTTATTACAACTAGTAATAATGTTACTTCATTAGGAAAACAAAAAATCCACAACAAATGCTAAGCTGAATGGTATGCCAGAATAAAAGGTGCAAACTGGGACTGTTCTAGACAAACTAGGATGTTTGGCCTTTTGATTCTAAATCACTGACGATCTTTTTATTTTAGTAATTATAACAATAATCAAATATCCATTTCTTACTCATTGTAACCAGTATTGCTTATCTTCAATCATTATCATTATTATTTCTTCACTCCATGTAATAAAGATATTCTTTGTGATCATTTCTTGCAACATATGAGTCTCCTTTCTTTCTTAGTCTCGCCTGTCCCTGAGGGGAGGAGCACAGCCTTGGTATTTTTCCATTGGAAGCAAAATATTTAGGCAGCATACAGAACATGAGAAGACAGAAAACACTCCTGCTTCCCACAAAAGATAAATTCTGCTTTCTCTTTTTCCCACAACCTCAGTTGAACACCATAAAAATAAATAAAAAATAAAAATAACAATATAAACCTTTGTGTCTCTAGTCATTAGACCACACAGGCTGTACTAAAAGTTGCAAACTGTAGAGTGAAAGGCTCACAAACTAGTTATAACTTACAGTGTTCCTTTTTGTAGAATGGCATATGTGTGTGTGTGTATATATATATATATATATATATAGAGAGAGAGAGAGA